>NC_143556.1:58842875-58993750 GCF_054136105.1 Typopeltis vanoorti
TTGCTGGTTGAGTGGGCCTCCCATGATGAGTCTGTTGACTCCATGGGAGGTTACCAAATAATAATAATATACGTAACAACAGTGCTCATTGTATTAATGACCATTAAATATTACTTCGCATAACATGAGTGATATCATTAATATCAAAAATGCCCCTCACAAACTTGCACATGTCCAATAGCATGTTATTTGCCAACTTCATTATAAAGGCGCTTCGTTTGCCCAAAGGATTTGTTAAACCGAGCTGTTACTGTATTTCTGTGCAAAAGTGTTTATTGTTTAAGCAACAGCTAATATTTTGTTCTGATCACCAACGATCATAGGTATTGGAATTATCTTTAAAGTTTATGAAGCAATGCATCGTGGTAATTAGCTCTGTCGAGTTCTATAAGTGAGCCTGTGTAGCTCAGTGAAAGTGGCGTTTGCACTCCTCAGCGCTAAACTGCCTCAGAAAAAGAGCGTTCTAAGTTCGATTCTATTCGATGACCAGAGGTACTTTTGGAGACTGAGTGCACAAAGATAGGCGAAACATTCTCCAAAAGTACCATAGGGCTAAAACGTCGTCGTTTACTCTCTATAAGAGAATGAAAGGCGTTAGAGCTGAGCTACCAGTCCCAATACTGATGCAACTAATGATGAACTTCGAACGCTTCTCTAGCAAGAGGGTTTTTTCCTCCCGGAAACTCGGGTTTTTCGTCCCGTAAAATCAAGAAATCTATCATAGAAGCCACGCTATTTCAGATATTAAAATATATTGTGTTACTGACCACGAGATGGTGACATTTATTAGCTATCTCTTCACAGGGTTCCACTTAAAAATCAGTAATAGTCTTTGGCCAACTATTTTGATTGGCTACGAGTGGAGCTCGGTCCACTCAGTCTCCAAAAGTGCCATAGGGCTAAAACGTCGTCGTTTACTCTCTACAATGGAATGAAAGGCGTTAGATGATTTTATTAGGTGTCTTATTTATTTTGATTACGTTTCATGAGACACACACTTCGATGTATATTTTTAATGATAATTTTTTTGATGACATGGAGAAAGTCATCCTAATGGAGCTACATATAATGAGGTAGGGATATACGACCTAGCCTCTGTAATTGTCTTTTTCTATATAGAGAATTCTGTTTGAAGTATAATTTGCATAAAATGAAACTTTTAATCTGAAACTGATCTGGTTTGATGATTTAAAAATCTTCAAGATGTGATTGAAATTTTATTTAGCACAGACAGAAAGGCAGAAAACGTGACACCTGACGCTAAATTTCTATTCATGCATATAACCGGTATTCGCATTACACTCGTTCAATTCATTGGTTGAAGTGGAAAACAAACAAAAACAGTAGAATAGAGATGGTGATATATTTTAACTTAAAAATGTGTCAGTTAACGAAAATGAAGATTTTGTATTTGAGCAAGATGAAAATGCTGCAGGAATAAAATACTAAAATACTTTAATATTACTTCACTTGTCCACAAGATTAAACAGTTCCTGTTTAGTTTTGTGGATATGGGGCTTATCCACATCCTCGACTGCCTGAAAAGAGATCATTATTAGTCCAATTCAACTCGTCGACTACAGAAACTTTTTCTAAGCCTATTTTTTTTTCAACTGGTTTCCAAGAAAACGGATCTCTGGCATTAGCAAGACGTCCTTCCCATTCTGAAAACTCGGGGTTTTAACCACGCATCTCAAGAAAATCGATCTTAGAAATTGAAATTACACTATTACAGATGGTAGTCTCAGTTGCTTGCTATAATCTCTCTCTCTCTCTCTCTCTCTCTCTCTCTCTCTCTCTCTCTCTCTCTCTCACACACACACACACACCTGAAATGCTTGAAGGATATGAAGAATAGAAACTGGCTACCCTTATTGGGGAATGAAAGGCATTACATTTATTTTTCCAGCATTAATAATAAACACTACATCATTTCACTTTATTATTAATTTCTTGGCATAGTGGAGGTTGCATAACCTGTAGGTAACTTCCATAAAGTTAAATTGCAAGCAGAAATACTCTATAGGGTTCAATTGTAATCAGCGAGTATAAGAATTTAAGAATTTTTTAAAATTATTTTTAGCTGATTCCCTAGTTTTCAACCTTTCGAGCAGGAAAGTAGGATTCTTCTCTGAGAAACTCCAATTTTAAATATCGCAAGTGAGAAAAATATTGCAGAACTCGATAATTAAATTTAGGCACACCACATACATGGCAGCAATTGTCTCGTTACAGTACGTCTAAACTTCCTGTGGAATTGAACTCTACTTGAGTAGAGTAGGGTAGTAACACCCTACTTATTGCTTTCCAGATGTTGGCGCTGAAATGGTTCTATTTCTACTGCCTTTGGGAAATTGAAACAATATTGTTTTACTTTATGCTTTATTTCATTCTTTCTGAGCCTCAAACTCTTCACAGTGTTTATTGAATATACTGTGGTACATTGCAGCTAGCTGAAATGTCTTTCAATGTGTAGCCACCTGAGATTCGACTTAGAGTCAGCAACTCATAACAGGTGGGTATAAAAAATTACAATCTCCTTTTCAGCCGAAAGCAGAGTTAGTCGATCTTTGGTGCAAGTGAGATGAAGAAACACGAATTTTTAATCCCGAAATGCAGTGAAACAGATTACAATATTGTGCGAGAATCCACCTAAATGGATAAAAATAAAAATAAAAATACAAAAGTATAAAAATAAATATGAAATAAAAAACGATATGTTATAATATAAAATGCTTTATTTTTGCATAAGTGTGCTCAAAATAGTGACTAAAAGGAAGAGATATACTATGCTGTAGTTTCTACATTGTGCATAACTCAGTCGTATCTGATCTGTCGTAAGAAAGAGCTCACATCCCTTCTCTTGACCTTAAGTAATGCACAGATATCCAAACAGGATCAAATTTCTCTTCATAGACTGACCTATAACTCCAACCTTTTCTGGTACAAACACATTTCTACCATAGCTTCTACAGCCACCAAAAGACTATATATTCATATGTAAACTTCGTTGTAGCTTAAAAATACCAAAGCGCTTTACATCGATTTTTACATAGGTCAAGTCTCATGAGAACTGTAAATAACCTTGTTTGTCTCTATATATTTTATGCTAGATATTAATGTAGTTAACCCTATGGGAAGTGATGTATTTACTGTTTTAACGTCAAAAACAAAGGCAATGCTTTGCCACCGGAACGTTGTGGCTCTCTATGAGGGCATAAGAAAGGTTGTTTAGAATTTTGTGTGTAAGAGAAAGTGCTTATAAGCTCTGCGCATAAACACCTCCAAAGTCAGTCTGAAAGGTTCAAACAACTTTCCGCTGGCTGGCAACTTACGATCAAAAGAGTGCACGGAAGAGAACAAAGAGCGTGTTGAACTTAAAAAAAGATAAAACAGTCATTCAGAATTCTTCAGGGTTTACAACCCTTAGTGCAAGGTCCGGAGAACGGGAAAATAAAAGGAGACTGAGACGAGCATAAGAGGCTTCCAGTCGTCGGCAGAGGAGAGGCAGTCGGAACCACAGCAGAGGATAGTCGGAACCAGAACAGTGGCAGTAACGAAAAGAGGAAAGGCAAGGCCCCAGTTACTAAACAGGAGGGTCCAGGCCCAGTTACAAGAGAGGAGTGTCCAGATCTAGTTGCCAACAGAGGAGAGCCGAGATCCAAGTGCCAAGAGAGCAAGGCGAAGCGCTGCTACCAAAGAGAGCCAGAGCCAGTCGGCGGCAGTTACAGTCATTGGCAGTCGGCAGTTAGAGACACAAGTTCCCGAAGTAGGATCCAGAGGAGAATTTGCCCGTATGCTGAAACCTCTTGCATGTGCTATTCGAGTACCGCAGATTGCAGTCCAAAACCTGCCGATATCCCTACGTGATACCACTGAAGCAAGACACTCCTGAAGGAATGTGACAGTTGAGGTACAGATGAAAGAAATGCCATAAAAACTTTAGTGCAAGACTCTTGACTGAATGTGCGATACAGAACTTTTGTAAGTTCAATCTATTTGTACATTTTCTCTTATAATCTAGGATATATGTTATATATGGACTGTTAAGAATTAGTTTAATAGTAATAAGAAGTGTCCATAAGAGAGTCAATTGTCATGTTTGAAGTTGATATCAAATTTGTAAAAATAACTTAGCAGAGAATTAGCTAACCTCTTTGCGAGTAAACTAGAAGTTTAATAAGTTGAATTTGTAAGCAGAGAGTAAATAAGTTTTTGAGTTAAAGAGATTATTTAGTGTTGAAGTAAAAAGGTTCTAATTTTATGCTAAAGATTTTATAGATATGTAGAGAAAGCAATCTCCCTGTCGTTTGATTCATGTATATTTCATATTAATGTAAATAAATGTATTTTAATTATTTGTTAAAAGAGTGCTGCCTGATCCTTTATTTTACAGCTGCACTGTTCCTAAATAAAATCGGATTTGTGAGAAGGAAACAACTAAGGCATTAAAAGGCAGTTTAATTACTTAAGAACCACGACTGTTTATGTAAACTTTGTTGAAGGAATTTACGCTAGTAAGAGAGAGAGAAATCTACCGGACGTTTTATTGAGGCTTATGCCGAATATTGAAATATTGGATGGCGCAGTCTAACAAATAAATTTTCCAGTGTTCATAGGCATACGACTAGTCAATACAGACGGTACATAAACATAATATGCAGTAAAGTAAGTGAGAAAGGTTACGAGAGGAAAAGCGCGCACTGCTAATTAATATAAAGAATAGAATAAAGATATTACAATAATGCAGAAGACAGCATTATTTTACACACACACACACACACACACACACACACACACACACACATATATATATATATATATATATATATATTGTATTGCTATTGATTTACGCTCACGTGTATGTAGATCCACAATTCACCGTGTAAGCATTCAAAATTGAAATCCTATGGAATAGGTTGGTCAATCCTTATTCCAGTAGTGTCCTATCTGTTGATGTGTGTTCAGAGGGCCGATTTGACTGTTCTGAGAGACGAAAAACCCGAGTTTTCAGGTGAAAAACTCCACCTCCGTATGAGACCAGCTAACTCACCTTTAGTTGAAAGAGACCAGATAAAGGTTCCTGACTTCATAGAGGGAATCGAACCCACCTTTCCCATTAGGTTTCTCATGACGAATGCTTGGGGAAGCCAATGCTGACAGTTAAGAATAACCAATAACCACAGTTTCGGCCACGCATGCACACTGATGCGGCAGTTGAGATACAGAATTGCATAGCATCTCCTATCTCTAATTCAATGGCATGTCGGTGTGTATAGGTTACATATATATATATATATATATACATATATATAAGATTGACCGACCACGGAATAGGTCGGTCAATCCTATTGTTGTGTCCCATTTTACGATTCTTTATTCTACCTAGTATTTTCTCTTATCTATGTTCTTCTATTATCTACGCACGAGATATCACAAAAAAAATTTACTAACATATAAGTTATTTCTCCCCTTAGTACTCTAATATTTGTATTTTTACTGCGCCTTTTGGGATATTTAGTTTAAGATATTATATACAAAAACAAGGAGAAAGAACTCAAATATGTCTGAAAGTGTAACTATGTTGCAGTCGTGACACTTTATCTCGTTTCTTAATATTAATTTCCCGCGTGATTAGGTTCGTAATTTTTCAAGTGGTGCATTGGACAGCAAATTCAGACAACTGTTTTATTATAGGGCAAAAGGTTTATTAAATTCCTTAACATGGTACAATTCAATTTTTATAATTACTCAATTTAATGCTAAACTAAATACTTACAAACTAACATTAGCTTATTACAAGTAATTAGGCTATGATCCTATAATGGGTATTACGATCATGCCGCCATAACAATTCAACACATAAATTCACTTGCCATGGACAAATAAGATTAATTCACACTATTTAACTATTCAAACTTAAGTAGATTAACTAAACCTTTTTCTGCACTAACACACAACTATGACATTTCAACTTTCCTATACTTTACAATAGACATGCAAAATTCTCAGGACACGTAATTACTTAATTCACACTATTCAACTGTTCAAACTTAAGTAGATTAACTAAACCATTTACTGCACTAACACATAACTAGTATTACGATCATGCCGCCATACACATTCAACACGTATATTCATTTGACAAGAACAAATAGGATTAATTCACACTATTCAACTATTCAGACTTAAGTAGACTAACTAAACCATTTTCTGCACTAACACACAACTATGACATTCTAGCTTTCCAATACATTACAATAGACATGCAAAATTCTCAGGACACTTAATTATTCACATAACATTAACACTAGCCAGCATACTTTTAATATATTCTGTCAGATACTAAAGTCCTAGTATAAATTTTCCTTGGTCACTTCAACAGTTCCGTATTAGAATAATGATACTTATCACAGACAAATTTTAGTTAACATTAGATATATTTTACAGTATCTTTCTTTCTTGGGATTTTCATATGGACCTTTACCTTCTTCTGATTGAACTATCTTGATTTAACCTCACCGATAATCTGCTTCTCCTACGTTCTTTTTGGAATTGAATTATGCTTAGACACACTTTGAATCATCTATATATCGGCTGTGCAACTCGCCATGTGGACATCGATTTATTTACTTCTTTCCCCTTCTCGTAGTTGTCACTGAAGTCGAAATACAAAGAAATTGTTTCCTTTTCTTTTGACTTTATGGCATTCTTCGCTTCTCACATAGGAAATACGGAACCGAGATTCCGCTCACTTTCGTTTCCGTGTTGTGGTGTCGAAGATATAATTCCAATCTCGCCACTCAGGAAATCACCGTGAAATCCCTACAAAAGAGCTCGCGAAGGGCTCTCCTGGAAGAGAATCAAAACCAAAACCAAAAAAGCCTCGTGTGGGGGGGTTTCCAACCCTTTTATACCTGTTCTCCTAACGACACTTTTTCTAACTTCTTTTCTCCGCCCCCTTCTTGTTTTTACTTCACCGACCAATTAGTGTGGCGTTTTTCTGCCAAACGTCCTTTGATCGGCGAGTCCTTAAAGATGTCTCAATCCGGGAATCGGCCCTGAACGATAGTCTGTTGTTTTCCTTTGCTAGCCTCTAATTTAATTCCCTTTCCAAAATTTTTCTATGAACTTACTTAATAACTTAATCTCTAGCCTCTCACATACCATCTCTTATGACTAATCCTTTTCTGTCTTATTTATTTAGCTTTTCTCATTTAAATCATATCACAATATTAATATTTTCTTTCCTTTGTTAGTTAGTTTAACAAAACTTTTATTTTTTTATATATTTTATTGGATGCAAGAATCTTTCCTTTTCTTTCAATTAATTCAACTATTATCTTTTATGCAGGGTTTTTAATTTATTTTATTTATTCTTCATGTTACACCATGATAACTGAGAAGTTTACATTCTTAAGATATGGGTGTAACTCTATTCCAGGAGTGTCCTATGTCTGTAAATGCGTATGGGGCCGGTGTGCCTGCTCTGAGGGGACGAAAAATCCCCCCTACCTTCGTATTAGAACGGGTAACTCACCTTTCCTCGAAAGAGACTAGATAAAGTTCCTCATATCAATCTACCAATAAATATCCGGACACTTTAGCAATTTACAATTGATACCGCAGGCGAACCCTAATATCAGATATGTCCATTTTTGGCTTTGATCATCTCCTGCACCCTTTGAGGGAGGCTTTTCACCAATGTTCATTAGCATCAGGTGGAATCTGACTCCATTCCTCCATCTAAGCAGCGCTGAGTTCAGTGACAGATCGAGGACAATTTGTTCCACAGGTGTTCGATGGGATTGAGGTCAGGACCCTGCACAGGCCAGGGCAGTCATTTAACACCCATCTCTTCATACCAGTCCATAACAGCCAGGTTTGTGGCATGAGGGATTGTCGTCTTGATAGTAACACGGGTTCATTCCATAAAAACTGCACAGTGCAGGCAGCACCTGATTATCCAGAATATTAAGGTACTGAGCTGCCTTCAGAGAACCAGAGACATCGACCAGTATTCTCACTCCAAATCAGCTGAATCCACCCCACACCTTTACTCCACCACCAACGTTTACTGTTAATACAACACACTGTGAAAACAAGCTGCTACCACACCCACCCACCCATCAGACTCAAAGCAGGTGATCCTTGATTCATCGCTCCAGAGCACCGTTTTCCAGTGGTCAATTTCCAGTTCACCCGCTCTTTGCTTTGTTCGTTGTTGCGACGTTTTGGCTTGTGTGACGCTGCTCCTCCGTGGAAACCCGGTGAATGGAGTTCTTTTCGTATGGTATTAGTGCTTACCACTGTGTTACTGGTGCTCTGGACTACGGATGGTCTGTGCCGACTGTAGCCGATCTTCGCGTGCCACCAGTTTTAGCACCCTCATGTTCCTATATTAGTCATTTTCGGCGATCATTCTGGGTGTTTTCCTGTACTAGTGATGCCAGAACGTCTCCCTTTGTTGATCACATCACCAATCGTTGATTGTGTATGGCGATGGAATGTATGGACATGCCACAAATATGACAGCCCACGATGACACCGCTCTCGAAGTCATTACTGAGTTCACGTGGTGTTGCCATTCCATGTATATTAAACTGCTCCAGTGAAATACTTCTTCCTACTATCTGGTTTTTATGTTATTAACAAACTTGTGATGTTCCATAACTACAAATAATAGGGGTGTCCGAAAAATTATTTGTAGATAAAATTAAAGCATTTCTGTTTAAGACCCTGTGGAGCACCACCTAGCGATCCGAAAGCTGCGAATCTTTGCAGTAATACATTGTGCGCCATACGGAAGCATTCGCTGAGGGAAAAAACAGTAGTTCCGAAATTTACCACCAACTGGTATTGTAAGCACTAAATGCATGAAATTTGCATATCATGCAGCTCAGAAAGTGTCAGAAGGGTTTAAAAAGATAGACACGGGATTTTTCCATTCATTCTTGTTCTTAATACCGACCACAGTGATGGTACTAATCATGCCCCAATGTGCTTTGTTAATGAAGCTGTACTATCTAAACAAATGCAATTGTTTAGGTAGTATAATTGTTGCTACTGTGCTATTCTGTGAATTTCGTCGACTGAACAAATTTGGACGCAGCCCACTAACTCCATGTGCTCTGAGACGAATGATTAGTCATTTTGAAGAAACGGGATCATTGGGAGTTAGACCTGGATGAGATCACATACCAGTCAGTTCACAAGAAGTTAATGAAGTTGCTACTGCAGTTGAGAAGCAGGACATGAATAATAGCGTTAGTTCCTGCAGTGCACATGCTGTATCAACACACGTGGGTGTGCCTTACACAACAGTTTGAAATTTTTTACAGGAGATTCTGCATTTCTACCCATTCAAGATAACCACGACATGTGAGTTGCGCCTGCAGGACTGTGTAAGTAGACTGGCATTCGCTTTAACATTCCTTGCTCGAGCAGAGTTGCACGCTAGGTGGCTGTGAATAATTTTGTGGGGAGATGAAGCTCGCTTTCAACTAGAACAGAGCTGTGAATACCCATAGTTGTCGGGTGCGCCACGTAAAACCTCGTGTAATCCGACAAATTCCTTTGCATTCACTCAAATTTATTGACTGGTGAGAGTTTACAGCTTTGTTTATCATTGGCCAATTCTTCTTTAAGGACATTCGCTAGTCGGGTTCTGTGATCTCTTCAGTAACTGCCGAGAGGATCGCTATATGATAAACAACTTTGCTGTGCCAAATCAAAACCAGAAGAGCTCTTGCTTTGATTTTCAGAATGAGGCCTCTGCGCATATCGATCGATCAGTATGCGGTTCTTCGACAACATTTTAATGAAGCCATAGTGATCAGCCATGCATTTCTCACTGCTTGACCGCCTGGTTTGCTTGATCTGACCCCCCCCCCCCCCAGGGAGTTCTGGTTGTACAGGAGTTCTCAAAAACAGAGTTTATCCAGGTCATCCTGATAACTTCACAGAGCTGAAAGACAGCATAACGTAGATGTGCGAAAAACACCAGTACCAACCACTTGAGTGCGGCCATTGAACACAGTGCAAAGGATGCAGTTTGTGGTATACCGCGAAAGGCAGCACATTGACCATTACAGCCCGTGTATGCATAATAAAAGTGAATAAAAATGTATTATTCGCTTTTCTCCTTACACTTAGGGAAAAATTACATCTACATTCGGCACATCATAGTTTAGTTCCAAAATTCACCGATGGTGGTGAATTTTGGAACTCCTTTTTTTTTCCCTCTGAGATATAGCTTCCGCTTGAAGCACAATGTATTCCTAAAAGTTTCGCAGCATTTGTAACCTCAAATTTGAGGCTCATGTCGATGTAGTTAATGTTAAATTATCAGCTGCACTTTGCATTTTTATGCTACAAAATTTTAATCTGTTTGCCTTCACATTTTTAGCCGCTATATTATTCCAGCTGATCGATATTTCTTGGAATATGCTGAATGAATGTTTTCCCCTAAGTTATTTCTTTGTTTTTTAAAATTTTAATATCTTTCTCTTACGAGGTAGCAATCTGTTTCTCATACATTCAATAAGATGCACTTTTTTTTATCTCTCTCTAAAATTATCAGACTCCGTATAAAAGTTTGGAATTGTTCAGTAATCACAGCTCGTCTAAACCAAAATACCACACATCTGATTGACGGCCATAAATTAACACTGTACACAGAGTTCTCTGAAGTATAACAGTGCAAACTAGCTGCTAAATAAACTATAATAACGAGTTTTGTTTCTACTAAATTAGTAAAAAATCCTGTAGCTAATCTTAAAGAAATAAATTTAATCCTTCGGTTGACTTCTGCAGTTAACACAGCAAATTTACTTTGATGGGTACAAGTTACTCACGTTTCAAAACTAGTTTTTTGATCCAGCTTGTGCTCTTTGATAAAAGTTAACATGCATATTGGTTTAACTTAAATAACCACGAATCTAATTAACAGTGTTTACCACTGCACTTTTGAGGGAAGATATTATTGCTTAGACACTTCGATGGAGTCTTAAGACATTGCAACACAATATCTATCATACCTCTCCTTGAAACAATTAACAGAACAAAGCATTCACAACTAAGGCAACCCATTTCATTCATTCACAACTCTCCAAGTAAAAAATCAAGACCTCAAGCTCATGCTAACCACACTCTTACCAAACTTCCAGGGATTATCTCTTGTTCTTCCCCCCCCACCTCTAGCCAAGTGCTGAAACATTTCCCCAGCATTAATCCCATAAAAAGCCATTAACTTAAACATTTCTATCATATCCCCCATTTTCGGCTATCAACCAACTCTTGAGATCCAAAAACTCTCAATCTATCCTCACAGAGAGAATTCCACAGACCACACACCATCTTGCTCATGTTTCTGGATCCTCTCCACCATTTTACCAAGACCACACACCATCTTACTCATGTTTCTGGATCCTCTCCTTATCCCAGAGAAATACAGATGACCAGACCTGAGCACAGTAATCCAGATGCGGTCGAATCAAGGCTCTGTGTGCTTCAATAACAGTAATCCTGAAAGCTATCCTAGCTACTTTAGCAATATGCCCTCTAAGCTTCAGTTCTATCTAGTACTACCCCCGGAATCCCTGGCTTCTATTTCCTAAGCACATGTCCCTCAATGTGATACACAGCTTGTAATCTTTGTATCCCAAAATGCATAACTTTACACTTTTCCACATTGAAGTGGCATCCATTATGTTTTGTCCATTCTGCCAACCTATTTAAATCGTCCTGCAAGCTCCTTACATCACACTGATTAACGATTACTCTACCCAACTTTGCGTAATTAGCAAACAACTGAATATCTACCTTCAATTATTTCCTATATCATTTATGTACAAATTAAACAGCAGTGGTCCAAGCATAGAACACCAGTCACCTACCTGCCTTTCAGTTCCATATACCCCTTAACTGAAATTTTCACGTTTTGCTACCTCCGAAGTCAAGAACGGGTAATCACTTTCCCCAAATGGAGGCAGTTTAGCCACCTTAGTTATGGACAGTTCTTCTAATCCTATAACAAGATCCGACACTCTCATACCCACCCCCGAGTTCCCTCCGTGAAAGTGGGGCGGGGGATGTGAGTCAGTAAGAGATGGATCATTTATCAGTCTCTTACCGACTCACCTCCCCCCCCCCCCACTTTCACATAGACGTTTAGTCTCTGCAATTTGTATATTCTACAAATATTTTCACGGAAAATGCTCAACTGAAACAACATCAATAATTCCCCCACTTTGTACTAAACCCATTGGAACAAGTCCAGCCACCTCCCAACATCCCTTCACAGTACACCTTGAAACCCACAAAACAAGTTTCTTTTCCTCCTCCTTCATCCCTGCTACTGCTGTACTGTAGAACAGTCTTCCCCCTGAGGAATTTCCCAAGGAATACAATATACAGGCTTTCAAATCGAATGTTAACAAGTTCCTCCTTTCCCAACCCACTACCCATATACGGTACTAAAGTACTATAGGTTGACCAGCCAACCTCTCTTATATGGGCCCAACATAATACGCACACACCATGTATACGATAGATAAACTGTATTACTCATGGCGCCATATGCGAAAGGACAATGGCGGCCAAGACATCATTGCGCAGAAGAGTTGACGAGGGATTTTTGTGAAATGTATGTGTGCAACGTCATTGTTACAAAGAGAAAACAGATTGCGATATGAGAGTGGCGGCAAAGAAAAGTGTCGTAGATGTTTCTCGAGCCAGAAATGCAAGATTTGTCGGAAGCGAGAGAATGAAGTAATGGAAGATAGTACTGAAAGCTGTGAGAAAGAAGTTCTCCTCTGCATTGAGTCAAGCATTTTGAGGGAGCTTTTAGGAGCCCCACTCAGTGGCGTAGCTGGGGGAGCGGAGTGGGCAGTCCGCCCCGGGCCGCACTTTGAAACTTTTTGAACTTTTGCAGTTAATTCTAAAATACAGTCTCGAGAACTCATTTCCAAATATTGTAATACTACTGCGAATTTTCCTCACAATTGCTGTGAGTGTTGCTAGTTGTAAGAGGAGTTTTTCTAAATTAAAATTGATTAAGATTTACCTACATTACTATGAAATAGACTTCGCCAATGTCATTGGCGATTTTGCTAACAGAAAAGCAAGAAAAATAACATTTTAGAATGTTAAAATTAAAGTTTAACTTCAAAAATAAACATAGTTTTAATTTATTTCTCCATATGTCGTTTTGACTTTTTGTAGTATTTTTGGTGTGTATTGAGAGGGGTAGCAAACTCAGGGACCGCCCCAGGCGGCAAAAGCTATAGCTACGCCACTGGCCTCACTCCAAATGTGAGAACAGCATTCGATAGCTGGGCGGATTTGCGATTTGTATAAGGTTAAGAGCTGTTTTGAAGTGAAGTAACGTCTTGAGCGAAAGAGAAAACCTAGTTTTTTAAAAGCTGAGGATGCAATGGTTGTGGTGTGCTTATGCCAGGAGAGGCCTGATGTCATGGTAATTCCGAGAAGAGAAATTTCATCTTGTCTGGGGATTTGAGTGTTATCAAAAATAATACTGGGTTAGTTACAATGGTTCTTTTTTTTTTGTGGGAAATAAGACAGAACTGAGTTTTACTAGTGTTGAAGTTGATGAGGTTATCTGAGCTCCATCGGAGGATGTTTTGGAGGTTTACGTTAATTGAATTTGTGGTTGATGTTCTGTGGGTTGAAGTGAACTGTGTATGGTAAGATTTTTCAAATGAAAGGGAGGAATGCAATGTGCTGTCATCTTCAAAACTGTGTATTGGGTTGGAGGTCAACTGAAGTAGGTCATTGATATATAGAAGGAATGGGGTCGGTGAGAGAACTGAACCTTGTGAGACCCCAGCATTAGTTGGATAGTGGGAGGATAGGGAGCCATCTACCATATAGAAGAGGGTCGGTGAGAGAACTGAACCTTGTGGGATCCCAGCATTAGTTGGATAGTATGAGGATAGGGAGCCTACTATCATTACACATAGTGTGCATCCAGACAGGAAGCTGGTAATCCATCTGCAGAAGTGCTGAGATAGTCCAAATGATAGAAATTTGCTTAGTAAGCCTTTGTGCCAGACCCGGTCAAAGGCTTTAGAGATATCGAGTGCAACTACTTGGGATTCGCCAAATTTTTCCATGGTATATGTCCAGTGATGAGTGATATATGAGAGCAAGTCACCTGTTGATCAACATCGGCAGAATCCGTACTGGTGGTCGCTTAATAGCTGGGTACCTTCAAGGTAGAGTAGTAGTTGAGAATTGGTTTTCTCCATCACTTTAGATAGGATTGAGGTGAGTGAGATAGGGCGGTATTTAGATGGCTGCGATTTGTCTCCCTTTTCGGGAATGGGTTGAATATAGGCCAATTTCCAGGCTTTGGGTTATACACCAGTGCAGTAAGATAGTGTGTACAGAAGGCATCCCACCCCCCCCCCCCCCCACCCCCCCCCCCCCCCACCCCCCCCCCCCCCCACCCCCCCCCCCCCCCACCCCCCCCCCCCCCCACCCCCCCCCCCCCCCACCCCCCCCCCCCCCCACCCCCCCCCCCCCCCACCCCCCCCCCCCCCCACCCCCCCCCCCCCCCACCCCCCCCCCCCCCCACCCCCCCCCCCCCCCACCCCCCCCCCCCCCCACCCCCCCCCCCCCCCACCCCCCCCCCCCCCCACCCCCCCCCCCCCCCACCCCCCCCCCCCCCCACCCCCCCCCCCCCCCACCCCCCCCCCCCCCCACCCCCCCCCCCCCCCACCCCCCCCCCCCCCCACCCCCCCCCCCCCCCACCCCCCCCCCCCCCCACCCCCCCCCCCCCCCACCCCCCCCCCCCCCCACCCCCCCCCCCCCCCACCCCCCCCCCCCCCCACCCCCCCCCCCCCCCACCCCCCCCCCCCCCCACCCCCCCCCCCCCCCACCCCCCCCCCCCCCCAGTCCCCTCCTAACAAGGGGTTACGGGCGTATTAATGCAGCAGGTTTGCCACTCCTCTGCTGCATCCCCTAAGGGTGATATTCATGACTATCCATGTGTACGGGGCCGGTTTGCAGGATGAAAAACCCCAGATGAACTGGAGGAAAAAACTCTGCTGTCCACACCCAAGACCGGCGAACTTGGCTATGGCTGAGGAAGATCCTTTCGTTGTCGACGGGAATCGAACCTAGGATACTCCTTCCCCAGGCACATGGTTGTGAAGCGCATATAGCCACTAGGCTAACCACATGGACTATGCCAACAGATCAGTCACTCAGATATCTTGGGACATCTATTTAATTTTTTTTTTTTTAGGATCAATTTTTGATACTGATCCTTTATAAAAAAAAAAAAAAAAAAAAAAAAAAAAAAAAAAAAAAAAAAAAATAGATGTCCCAAGATTTCTGAGTGACTAATCTGTTGGCATATTCCTGTACACTCAGATAACATGCAAGATATACAACTATGGTTTGTATTTCTTTTGGAAACAAATGAAAAACACAACACACCTGTTATCAATAACAGGATAACATCTGCATATTTATGCTCAAATAACTATTTTTGTGTTGCTTTTCAATGTAAAACAGATTAAATTAAAAAAATAAAATAAAAATACAAAGATTCAAAATACATTTGGTATACTTAAAAAGTTATGAAACATACAGGGTTTCTATGTAGCATATTTCATAAAAATTAATATTTCATGTGGTTTTAAAATTTAATAAAAATTTCAATTTTGATAAAATTCATTTCAGGCAAATCAGTATTTCTCCAGACACAGAATACATGCCAAAACAACCAAGTACAACATACTGTATGACCGCAGATGCAAGACCCTTCGAAACCTGTCAGAAGAAGAATCTATTCTGATATTCGAGTAATCAATGTGTTTCAAGGATGAGTGTTTATTATTATACATTGAAAAATTAGCTTTTCTTTTATGAAGATTCTAGTTCTCAAAGTGGTAACTATTTTGCTTGTACAACAGCTGGAAAATTTACATATAAAGAACATGATTTTGCATGTTGGTAACCAATTCGCACATCCTTCATTTCTTTCTCCCCTTCAGCATGAATTGACTATTCTTGGCACATTGCCAAGCTCAGTTCTATGAAGTGTGGACATACGATACATAAGATTCAGGTATAGCGATTTCAATAGTCATTATTCAAACTGAACAAGAATACTATATACAGGTGGTCCACGGGTTACGAACGACCTGACTTACGGCATTCCGTACTTACAAACGGGCTCCCAAAGCTCCTCATACGGATAATTAAATTAATAATTCAGGAACTATTTTCTTCTGCGCATATAAACAAACCTGCATGGCGGAAGCTGTTCATTGGCACAGCATCTTTACGCTAGTGGCTAGCACAGGAGTATTATTATTACTGTTATATGCATTGTTCATCAGGGATCTGAGTTATGTACAAATCAGACTTAAAGACGTTCTGAGGAATGTATCTGTTCGTAACCCAGGGACTGCCTGTGTGTGTGTGTGTGTGTGTGTGTGTGTGTGTGTGTGTGTGTGTGTGTGTGTGTGTGTGTGTGTGTGTGTGTGTGTGTGTGTAACTCCTACTTATGAAAGGTTGTAAGCCCTTTACGGAGTGGCAATGTAATAACCCACTCACGGTAATATACATGCTGCATCACCATGAGTTGGTTAAGAATTTTCCACCCATGTGTTTTTCCAGCACATTTTTTTCCCCAAAATATTCACTTGTGTCCGAAACCTAAGAATGAACACTATTTCTGAAGATCATAACTGCAAATTCAGACAAATAAGCTTGTGGCAATTTGTGTAACTGACGATTTTGAGCAGATAGTGGATACGCATTCAAATTTTTGAACCACAAGCAAACAGGTCATGTGGCAACACTCAATGGGATAAAAGGATGTGCTAAGCAAATTGTTGGAAGTTTTTTCACTTGGTTAGACTATAAATTATATATTTAGTTTAATCCTTTATCCAAGTGTAAGCAAACAAAGTTTGCACCTGAAGTATCTTCAGGACTGGGGCAGCTTGTGGTAAAGGTGGTACAAGTTCTCATCACTTGCCTTAGTATCGCTCATAATGCAAAACACATCTCCTTGTGGACATTTATAATGCTATGCCATAAGGGAAGGGCCACTACCAGACTGGTTTCGACCTTTATTGAGGTCTCATCAGTGGGAACCAGACCCAGTGGTGGTGATACCAAAGTGGAAATATGGAGAAGTCATATTTACCTATACAAGTTGCGAAAAGCTGTCACAAATTAAATTACTCTGGATTAGACAAAGATGTTGGAAGTTTTTTCACTTGGTTAAGTTAGTCCTGAAGATACTAGAGGTGCAAACTTTGGTTGCTTACACTTGGATAAAGAATTAAACTAAATATATAATTTATGGTCTAACCAAGTGAAAAAACTTCGAACATCTTTCTCTAATCCAGAGTAATTTAAGAAGGTATGACACCTTTTGACAACTCATATAGGTAAACATGACTTCTCCATTACTTCCACCTTGGTATCACCACCACTGGGTCAGGCTCCCACTGATGAGACCTCAATGAAGGTCGAAACTGGTCTAGGTAGCGGCCCTTCCCTTAATGTATAGCATTATACATGTCCGCAAGATGTGCTTTGCATTATGGGAGATACTAAGGCAAGTGATGAGAACTTATACCACCTTTCCCACGAGTTGCCCCAGTCCTTTATCCAAGTATAAGCCCTATCTTACACTTGGATAAAGGATTAAACTAAATATATAATCTAAGCAAATTGTGTTGGAAGCTCTTTTCATGAAGGAATAAAGATGCAAACTTGGGTATCTTGTAACGTTTCAAAGACATCACTAGATGATTTCACGTGGGAGAGAATTATTGGAAAGTTTGACTGCAGAATTACTGATACTATCAGAGTCCACAATCTCACACAGCATTGCATCCAGGCTCTTGACAGTGTTTCAAACCAATGGAATGTGTTCCATATGTTTGCTAAGAGGTCACCTTCACTCACAGAGCAAGACAGATTTTTGGTTATAACAGTAAAATGTAATTTGCACCACAAGAAGACCTTAGCTTGCAAGTCTGCTCCATTCAAGTACAGGTATGCAAATATCTTGACATAGTGTGGCAATATGTCTGCGACAAGCAGGCCTATAGTCTGAGTCCATTTATCCACAGCTCATAATAGAGCATGTCTTCAAAGGTGTTGCAGTTGTATCCATAAAAATTGGACAAGAGACACCAATGGGCTAACGTACTCTTTACAGAGGGAGTCATTTTAGTTTTCCTCCGATTCTGGATGACACTTGATCTGGCATGAAAGTGGTATTGCTTACCATTGTGAGAATGTTCTTGACAGGGATAAATACAGCAGACTATGACTGGTGAACAACATCACAAGGAAGTTCTTCAACATCATGTTTGATCGTTGTTCCATACACAAAAAAAATTCATTTTATGGATGACAATGCCATACATCACATATGAGCAGTGGAGATACTTGTGGAGACCGAAGATATTAATCCAATTGAGTGGCCAGCATGCTTGCCCGATCTCAAACTCCCTAGAACATATTTGGGATGCAATAGGGAGACTCATTGCAGCTTGAAATTCCCCCTACAGAAAACAAACGTTGCCTTATCCTTGCTCTAATAAGGGGCCAGTTTGCCTTAAGAAATCCCGAATCACTTAGTGCTAAACATGGCACGACATTGTGAGAGCTGCAGCACAGTTTGGGGTAGACCATACTGAAATGTTCTCTCTGCACAGTTTTCTGTAAACACTGATTAATTCCTTAACTACTACATCCTTAGGAAAGTTGTAACTTTGGCTAAAAACATAATGTAATTTAATTTATTAGTATGCTTGCAGTATATTTATGTCCAGATATGGGTGTAGTCATGAAAATATTTTCACATACAGTTAGAAATGTATTTGTCTTTAACTTTTGGACACCAGTATATATAAATATATTTCCCCCTATTTATATAGGGAGGGGTAAAAGAATTATATATATATTATATGTAGTTCTTTTTTTTCCATAGTTCTGCTCTAGAGACCAATCAAACATGGAAATTTTTCTAGTTTTTTCAGACCTCCAATTAGTGGATCAGTGGTTTCAAAGTGGACAATGAAATTCATCTGACACCTGAAACCAATAGTGGGATTCAAAACCACGGCCTGTTGGTTGGAGAATGGATATACTAGCCACTCAGCCAACCAGCACTTGAAAATAATATTTCTCTGAAACATTCTTCCCAAGGACAACTACTGCAATAATTATAAATATTGTGATGGAAAATAAAACTGTATATTTTCAAATCCCAGATTATTTATCTATTTTGCTTTCTTGGTGTACTTTTTGATTTACATATATATGATTAGTCTTGGTTCTATCAAGGTAAATCTTCTAGATAAGAAATAAGAGGAATTCAAGAATTCATTTAATTGTCAGGCCTTTAATCAGAGATCATTTGTTTATAATGTGTTCATAGGGTATATTAATAAATTATACTGACTGTAAAAATGATTTATATTCTAAGAAAACTGTCACTAATAAATGCATAGTACAGGCATCTGTAAGGTGAAACAAAAATAGTTCTTTTAAATTATTAAAAAATATTTCTGTTTGTTAGAATCAGAGTAAATGATAAAGCTGAAGAGGAGATAGGTTCATGCTTAAAATTATACATAACTATTTTTGGATGAACAACAATATACACACCACATCATATGTATTATACTTTATTACAAATGATAATACTTGAATTATTGTCATCACCAATATGGTTTTAATTTTCTTCAGTAGCAGCTTCCAGAATAGAAGTACTATAAGCTAAATCCCAATACTGTTCCACACCATGTTTTTTGAAATGTTCTCGAGCAAAACTTTCAGTTGGACATATCTTAAATTTAATGTCTCCAAAGCTACGAGACTTAGCAGTGCCTTCCCATACAAGCATGCATTTATTTTCTTGCTTTCCGCTTTTATCAGTTCCATCTTTTGTAGCTTGTTCCTCTCCCCATTTTATTCGATGCAGCATTAAGCGCTTAAATTTCTTTTGTTGTTTAGGTCCTCCTTCTACAACAACTACATTAACATTCCGATATAAAACTACACAACCTGTCATATAGAGCTGCTTGGCATTCATTTCTACTTTAAATTTTTTTGCTGGATTAGTCAGATTTAACACTCTATAGACAGCAGCATGTACTCCCAAACTAGTATCCTCCTTTAGTTTCTTAATCTTCTTCTCTCTTCGTTGTTCCAATGTTAATTTCCGAGCAGCATTTGCCTCTTCATGTGCTTTTTGTCGTTTTGCCATTTGTTCCCTTACCATGGCTTCAATTTTTGAGGGATCTTGAACTGCTTGTGTACCTAGAGCTCTCATTAAATTTGACATTCGTACTTTAGGTTCTGGTGGTGGTTCAAGTCCCAAACGGATCTTTTCTTGCTTTTCTTTCCAAGCCTCTCTTCTATTTTGTCTCCTTAATTTCTTCCTTTCTTTTTCTGTTAAGTATACAGGTTGAAAAACAGGTTTTATGGGATCAGTTGGTGCCTTCAACTGTGCTGGATGTTCAACTAGATTTGTCACTCCCTCAAACTTTTCATCTATAGATATTTCAGCATCTAATGCACTATCATAACTTCCACTTTTACAAATAAAAGAGTCCCACCATTCAATATCAGGTACATCACCCTCTTGATATTCTTTTTTAGGAGCTACAAGAGCTAATTTGGTAGCAGATGAAATCCCAGTTTTCTTAGCAGCCTGAGCAATTTCTTGTTGCAATCTTTCCAGCTGGGCCTTTGTTCTCAATCTTTGTGCAAGTTGTTCAAATTTTCCTTTCTCGTGAAATTTAAACAATTTTTTAGTTCTCTGTGCTGGTTTCAAACTTACACGAGGATCATAAAACTTATGTTCTGTAATATCATCACTTATCTTTTCTTGATTTAACTTAAACTGCTCTCTTCTCTGAGCTCTAATATTTGCTTTTAATGTAGGCATACGATGAGTAAGCTGAATTTCTTTACCCGTAATATCCACTGTCCGCCCTTCAGCATTTAGGATGAGGGGTGAGGGCTTTGAATGTTTATCCAAGACTTTCAGTGCTTGTGCAGTAAGTGGAACCTGGGTAGTAAGTAATGTTGGCCTACTGGCAAGCCGTGCATGAATCTGTGCAGTTAGTTCAGCAATTTTTGCCCGACTTTCAGAAAGATTATTCATAGATTGATTTATGCTAGCTGTTGGTGTTGATGAAGTCAGCTGAGATAATAAAGCAGAAGGAGGAGTAAATTGAGCATTTACCCTAGCAATTGCATCTTGAAATTGTAGAGCTTTCTTTCTTTCTTCTATCATTCTCTGAGCATTTGCCATAATTTCATTTACCTGAATAGCTGTAAGTTGTCCAGGACTAGGTTGGCCAGCAGCCAGAATAACTTCAGCCTCTTCTTCTATCGTTTTTGATCTTTTACTCTCACCACCTTCGTGACCTTCTCTATGCCTCTTCTTGCTCTTACTTTTCACTTTTACATCATCTGCAGTACCAAACAACTGGTCAGTTAATTTCATTGCTTTAGCTTCATCTAAAAGTGAAGAAAGTTTGTCTGCTGTCCTTCTTTTATCATAACCACTAGTTATACAACTGACTGCTGTATTTAACAGAGTTGGTTCTCGAAAGCCTAAAAATTTCTGAATTGTCTTATCAACCCATGGTTTTAAATCATCTAAATCCCGCTTTGAAACAGCCATGTTTGGAAAAGATTCTTTATAAAATCCCTCTGACAAATTATTTTTTCTGAATGTTCCAATTTTCACAAACAATAAATAATAATGACCTGTTTCAAATTTGTTAGAAACTTGATTCAGAACATTTACAACTCAATAACACTTGTGTGCTATTCAGATACTGAGGCATCAACCACCATGTAAAGTAGATATAAACAAAATGTTGTCACCTTCTTGAATTTCGTAGTCAAGCTCTCCCTAAAAAAAAAAAAATGGGCATTTTATAAGTGGTATATACTTTAATAAAGGAGATAAATTTGTAAATAAAATAAAATAACTAGGATAATTACATACTAATTTTATAATAATTCTCTATTAAACAGATATATAATTCATTAAAGAAAACTAAATTCCATTTTATATCCTTGACTTTAATCTTGTTTATTATACATTTCCTGTTAAATAATTTCAAAAATACACTATTTATCCTTAAGCATTTTTTAAGAATCCTGCCCAGGAAAGGTTGTAAACCTATAATACAATGTTACTTGGGCAAACAAAGGATTTTTTTAAATTAATTTTTATCTAATTTTTACATAATCTATAATTCCTGCTCTATTTTCCAAGCATAGAACTTTTTCAAGTCACTTTAGGCCTCCAATAAGCAAGACGCTGGTCTCGCACCAGGCAGTGACATTCATTTGGTACAGAAGGACAATCACAAACACTAATGCCCATGGCTAGATTCGAACTCTCAGTCCATTGGTTGGAAAATGACTTGGCCAATGAGGCTGAAGAATAGTGAAACTGTGAACATCTGAACTCTTACACCTAACCAAAAACCTGATGTTTTGCAATTTTAGAAGCTGGGAATTATTAAGAAGTTTAAATCTCATTATCATAATTTCTCTCAAGGGAACATTGTTCATAGGATTTGAAAGAGAGAAAACCTTATAAGACATTGGTGACAAGATTGTGCTGTCAGCCGAAGATTTGGAGTTTAAAAATAAAGTTGCGGAGTAGTTGGTAGAAGCTGGAGAAGAAGAAGAAAACTCACAACTAAAGACCTATACAGTAAGAAGCACAGAAAACTTGCAGAAAAAGAGAGAGAAAAGCAGAACACTAACAAGAAGCTGATTCTCAAAAAACATCTAGGGTCAAAAAATTGGAAGAGGCATTTGCTTTTTTAAATAACAGCAGTTTAGTTGTTTGAGGAAACAGACCCAACATGGATAGATTGATGCAATCTGCAATTGCTTGCTTGCTACAGAGAAATTTATGAAGAAGAGAAACTGTGCAAACTAAGTTGGATGTAAAGTATAAATTTTTATAGAAGCCCACTCCTACTGTTACCTTACATCCTGAAGATGAACCTTTCACAAGTTATGCATCTAGTAAACCATCCTCAGAAGCCTTTGCTGTAGTTCCAGAATTTGAAGAATTCCTTGCTGATGACCAATTAATAAAGCAGTAGTTTTCAAGAATTAGTCCTGCTCCATGTGTTTACAGCTAATTATGTTACGGAAGTGCACAGATGCATTATCATGTTTCATTATTTATTACAGTACATACTATTTGCAGTTAAAAATATAACAAAACAAACTTGCACATTTTAGCATTCAGGAATATTAACTGTTTATTACAGTGAGAGCTGAATATAGATGGCACTGTGAGAATTGATTAGAACTTTTCAATTTATTCAAGGTACAGTATGAAAAATGGTAATGATTATATACATGTTACTCACACTACAGCAAACTCATAAGAACCACAGGAATAGGGTGCTATAGTGAATTTCTTTTACCACTGCATTATACCTGCAGCCAGGACTTTTCAGTAGTTGGTTATAATTGTACATGCTACAGTGAGAGTTAACTATATTGGTATTTAATCTTTTTTTTTTTTTTTTTTAAATAACAGATATATGAAATTTATGATGATGTTTTCAACACTGTATTAATGCAAACAGTAAGAGTAACATACTAAAGCTTACATTACTGGAAATGTTTTATTTATGGTGGTGTTTTTTAAACAAACAAGAAAATATTTGTTAAAACATATTCATTTGGCATCGCTACTCTAATTTACTGGGAGGAATGGTTTTGAATCATCAAAATTTTCTTACACAAGAGTATATGTGTAGAAAATAATGCCACCTAACTGCTGGATTTACCTCTCTTGGAATTTATTCAAGGTCCAGTAAAGACATCTCTAGAATTAGATATTTCCTTTTAATTTTTGTATTATAGGTAAGAATAAGGAAATTTTAATATTTAATTTAAAATTATATTCATATCCATCTCTAATTAGATGTTGACAGCTGAAACCCTGGAATGCATATCACATTCACAAAAAAATACTAAAGTGAAAACACAATTTTCTGTAATTAGAATAATCAGAAAATTTGGTGTTACCATATCAAATGGCAACTAAGAAAAATGCAGCAAAAAAGGTCTAACGTTATACACATTTCAGAGCAGCAGGAAGATCATAAATAAAATACATTTTATATTTTTAATGAATTAAACTATATCATCATCAGAACGAATAGTCATGATTTTATGCTTACCATTACAGTGGAGCATGTATTCATAATGGGAGAGAAAGTTTTAGTTTAAAATTTTCAAAAAAAAAAGTATTTTCAAAAAATAGGCATACTGTGAATTTCTTACTGTAGATATTTCAATAGCATAATTTGTGCCAAAGTTCCACTATACTAATTTAATTTAATTTACTGAATATACTATTTCAACATCATGGAATACTAATGATAACAAAGCAATATTTTCTTCTTAATGCAATATAAAGAACTGAAAAATGAAATGCATCTCTAAGTACTTTTAACACAAAGACAATTAGTATCCATTAAATTTACTAATTTGGCCATAATATGAGATTTGATGTTCATGGAGAAATGATTAGATCTAAATGAAATCTGCATTCCATTCTAATAGAAAAATAATTTGAAAAGGTGAAATATGAAAAATCACATTTGGTAGATGAATTATCAATAAATTCTTTAACAGAATGAAACTAAAATATAGAAAAAATTTTGGCTGCAATTTATTTTAAATTGCATATAGTAAAAAAAAATAAAATAAAAAGCACTTGAGTTATAAAAAAGTAGTCTCCTCCACATTACAAATATCAAGTTCTAATGAACGTTATATATATGTGCATTTTGCTGTAAGGCAACAAACAGCCAAATTCATATGTAGCAAATATTTAATCATGTTGACGTGTCAGTTTTTGTTTTTTTTTTTCAGTATATCTAATTATGATTAACAATACTTCAAATATGAATGCATGATTTGTCAAGTTTCCTAGCATTGCTATTATCAACCTGCAGATGAGTAGTGTTGTTAATAAGCAGTACTTTATCACTGAATATACCAAATGAAATAAATTCTAAAAGTGACAGCTGGGATTCGTTTTGTGAGGCAACTGAAAGAGATAGAAATTTATATCGAAGTGTAATAACATTTAAAAAAAAAAAAAAATCACACCAACAATTCTAAATGAGCACTCTTGGTGGACTAAGAATTATAACTGTCTGATAAACAATTTAAAATATACTTATCTTATCATAACATACATGACAGAGTAACTACATCATCATTATGATATGCATGTCAAAAAATGGTTTATATTATCTATTTATATACAGTTCACTATCAGTATATCAAACACATCAACAAATTCATTGAAAAGTCCTGAAAGCTCAAGCACAAAGCTATTCTAAAAGAAATTCACTATAGCAAACAATCTGTGTGATACCTACAAGTTTGCTATAATGACAGTCAACTGTATATTATGTTTATACTACACTTCAATTTATTCTGTATGAATCTTCTTAGAAGTGCTTGTGGAAAAAAATAATAAATAAATAAAAAATCTATGTGAAAATTATACATATAATTAAACTTACCAGTAATTCCCAATCAGAATCATTCACTAGAACCAATATCCCTGGCCGCCTAATAATACATAAAATTAGACAAATCAAATTTTGAATGTAACAGAATGAACCACCCAGATGGCCTACAGGAATAATGAAAATCAGTCTAATATTTAAAATTTTGCTTCATATAAAAATGACTAACTCAATATTTTGACTATTTTAAAATAACTTTTTATATAAATGCTAGTGTCTGGGAGTGACAAATAACCTATTTAAAAATGCAACTTAGCTGTACCTATGTATAGTTCGAATGAAGCCAGTAGTTAAGAACAGAAATTCAATGCATCGCAGAGAGACATCACTGACACATAAAAGGTGGTTGGAGAAATAAGCAGCAGGAAAAATCACAAAACAAGCAGAAATGTCATGGAGAAATTTGAAGGAAAAAAAGGGAGAGCTAATAATAACAGTACCTGTTTGTTGGTAAGGCGTATACATTAATAACTATTTTTTAAGGAAATTACAACATAGAATATAGAGGATGAGAGTTTCTCAAATTTTGGGCAATTTCATGCAACCAAATTTGTCAAAGTTTGGGTCTTTTGTATGTATATTTGCTGTGATAAAGTAGAGTGACCTTCTATTCTGTGGCAGAGGTCCAAAACATGATGAGCAAGTTTTGGACATCTTGCTCATCAAGGGACCTGGTAAACATCTAGCAAGTCCATGGACTGTGGCTGGTCTATGGTGAAGCAGATAATGAATGCTAATTTTTATATGGTCTGTAAGTGGTTGAAAGGTTATTTATTTATTTATTTTAGGATTTTAATTAGAGATGTGCCTTGGATATATGCTTCATATAGATATGATATACAGGGTGTTCGGGATAAATTTGACATATTTATAATTAATTATATTTTTCCGTAAGTTACATGTATTAACACACACTTCTCTTCATTTAAAAGTTTGGACCCTTCTTCATTCATATACAAGATGTCAGAAAGGATGGATAGCTGGAACCCACCTGAATCATGGAAGAGAATAACTTGTATCATGATGATTCGTGCCCGCCATCAAAATAAGGATATTACGACTGCTGCCCAATGCTCCCTGAATACAGTAAAAACAATCAGGCATGAACTAGAGACTTGCAATGGTGACTACGAGGATGTAGCAAGAAGAAAGATCCCTAGCAGACGATCTGATTGCGTTCGTACAGCAGAATTCCTCGCAAATCTGCAGGAACAGGTGTTGAAGAACCCTGGCATTGGAATTCGGGCTTTGTTCGTGGAGTTGCTAACTGTAGTCAAGCCCTGGATAACAAGGGTAGGCAATGGTAGGCCGTATGTATGGCAGCAGGATTCGGCCCCTTGCCACACCTGGGAAAAGTCAAAAATGGTTGTCTGAAAATTTCTACGACTTCACCAGTCCAAATGTTTGGCCTCCAAACTCCCCAGACCTTAACCCCATGGATTATTTTGTATGGGGCGCAGTTGAAAAAGACACCAATCGCACTTCCAGTAATACAAAAGCCCAGTTAATGGATAAAATTAAAACAGTTTTTGCGGCCCTTCCCAGGGAGACTGTAGCATCAGCTTGTTCGAGGTTCCGAAGCAGAATTGAAGCTGTGATCGATGCTAATGGTGGTTATTTTGAGTAAATCTTGTTGATAGTATTGTAATTAACTCTGCCTGTAATGTTTTTTTGTCAATTCATTAAATTTAATAGATACAAAGAAGATTTTCTTTTTCCTTACGAAACTGTCAAATTTATCCCGAACACCCTGTAGATTGACATGCTTGAGCCTCATTACTTAGTGTAGTGCCTGCATGCACATTTCATATTATATTACACCTAAACCTCTTTTTACGTGATAGATACGTTCCTAAAAATTACGCGTAAATAGAATTTGCGTAAAAAAAACTACTGACTCCATAGAAAAAGTGAAGATTGGTTCCAAACCTGAAATATAAGCAAAATAATGAAAAAAAACAAACATTAAATTCGTTAGGATCATAAGATTTTTATTTACATTTCATGGAGAACACACATACATATAATGAATTTTAATAACTTTAAAAAAAACATTCATTTCAGTTGTTTGCTAAGGTATCTATAAAAAATTGTTATTTGCTATCAGTTTTTGACAATAAATGCTAAAGCTTTTGTTTTCGTGAGACTGTAATAATGGTATTATCGTCATTGACTTCCGGCTCAACTTGTGGAATTCTTCTTATCATGTCTTGAACAAAAGTACCACTGGTTATTTCAGTAGTTTAGGCATGAACTCAGTTATTAATCGCTGTGCGTTGATGCTTTAGATAAGTCGCAATATAATTCTATGAAGACATTAACAACTTAAGCTCACGTGAAAACTTTCCAGCACATTCTTCATTTGGATCATGTCGGGCAAAATAATTGCCTAAATTACGGCCAGTTTAAGACCTCCTTTAATTATATCAGCAGTAAAAGTAGGATTATCTTGATCATTATCATTAACTTCTTCGCTTTCAGGAGTCTCAGAAACAATCTCCACTATTTCGTCTTCAAGGTTTATCAATTAACAATTCTTCAATATCTGCCGACGTAAGATCATCGAATCCTTCTCTGCCAATTCCACATGCCAAACTTATTATATTGGGGAATTCTGCAGTATGATTGAAGGGAACAGGAGCATTCTCTTTAACACATGAGGGCCAAATAGCTTTCCAGCATGCATTCATAGTTTCTGATCTCAATTCAGATAACGATAATTGAACCTGATCAATACAATCCATAATTGAAAATTTTTTTCACACATCCATAACTGACTGTGTTTCGTCATCGTTTAGCTTGTTCAAAACGTACTGAAATGTTTGTCTGACATAATATGTTTTAAAATTCGCAATTATACCCTGATCTAGAGATTGTAGCAATGATGTGGTATTGGGCAGCAGAAAAAAAAATTGCACATTTGGGTGTTCTATGGCAGGATGACCGGGTGCATTATCAAGAATCAAAAGCACTTTAAATTCGAGACCCTTGTCATTCAAATAGCGTCTAACTTCTGGCACAAAATGTTTGTGGAACCACTCAGTGAAAATATCAATGATCACCCAAGCTTTTTTTTGTTGGCCATCCAATGAACTGGCAATTTTTGAAAATCTACGCCTTTCATTGGCCGTGGTCTTAATGATCGATTTATGAGCAGTAGTTTTAACATCCTATCTCTTAAAGCGTTCAAACAAAATAGGAGTGTTATGCGATCCTTTGCTGCTTTGAACCCACCAACAGTTTTTTGCATTTTTGATATGCAAGTTCTGTTTGGCATTTTTTTCCAGAAAAGGGCGGCTTCATCAATATTCCAAACTTGTTCATGAGTATAACCTCCATCTTTAATTATTTTAGCAAGTTTTTGTGGAAATGCTTTAGCAGCTGTTTCATCAGCAGAAGCCGTTTCACCTTTAATTTTTATATTATGAAGAGCATGTCTTTTAATAAACTTAGCCAGCCAACCATTCAACATGGGAACTAATCAAAAGAAGGCGGTTGGAAAAACAAAGAGACACAGGGACCGAAGAATACAAGAGATTACATACAGAAATCAGAAGAGCCATCAAGCAGGACAAGAAAAAGTTCTATACTAATAAATGTGAAGAAAGAGAGTTCCAGATGAGAAGGCAATTATAAAAGGATGTTTTATTTAGTTCGTGACTTAAAGCACAAGTTTAAGCCTAAATTGAATGTCATCAAAGACAGGAATGGATCATTACTAACAGAAGAGTTGGAAATCAAAAACAGATGGAAAGAATACTGTGAGGAACTGTACAGCAGAGTGGATAAAGAAAATGTGGAGTCCTCCCACCAAGAAAATTTTGATTTGGAACCTCCTCCACTTAGGCATTAAGTTGAAAGAGCAGTTAAGCAGCTCAACAGCAATAAGGCCCCAGGTGCAGATGAAATCCCAGCAGAGTTAATTAAGGCCACAGGGGATGGAGGGATAAGAGTGTTTCATAGATTGATTACAAGGATATGGGAGACAGGATCATGGCCTAGAGACTGGAAGAAGGTCAGTTTTCATACCACTACACAAGAAAGGTGATAAGAAGGCATGCAAGAATTATAGAACTATTAGTTTGATATCTCATGCAAGCAAAATTTTATTAAAGATCATGCTAAATAGGATTGAGGCCAAAGTTGAGGCAGAGATGCCCGAGGAACAAGCAGGTTTTAGGAAAGGTAGGGGCACCAGAGATCAGATCCTTTGCCTTAGACAGATCATAGAAAAATATAAAGAATTCAGACTCCCTCTGGTAATGTGTTTCTTAGACTACTCTAAAGCTTTTGACTGTGTTGAGCATGTGAAACTGTGGTAAGTAATGAAAAGAATGGGTTTCCCTCAACACACTATCAAGTTGACAGCCAACTTGTATAAGGAGCAAGAAGCCACAGTAAGAACAGGTGTTGGATTGACTGACTGGCTTCAAGTTGGAAAAGGAGTTAGACAAGGATGTTTACTTTCTCCTCACTTGTTTAGTATATGTGCAGAGGACATCACGCGTGAAGCATTGGGTGAGCTCAGGACAGGAATTACGATAGGCGGTAGATTGATCAGTAATCTGAGGTACGCTGATGATACAGTACTCCTTTGTAATGACATGGAAAAACTAGGACTAATTCTTGACAAAGTTAACAAGATCAGTAATAACAGAGGATCATGGTTCTCAAAGGAAAAACAAACAGAAGCTTTTGAGAAACAAGTGTACCTTAATAGAGAAAGAATTGAGGAAGTCAGCAAGTTTGAGTACCTGGGATCCATTATTAATGTGAAGAATTGCTGTTCAGAAGATGTCAGAAAAAGGTTAGGAATGGCTAAAACAACAGTCAGAGACCTGCCTAAAATCTGGAAGGATGGATCTATCTCCATGGGAACAAAGTTGAGGATTTTAGATGCAGTTGTCTTTCCAACAGCAACTTATGGATGCGAGACTTGGAACCTAAAGAAGTCAGATAAGAAATGAATATCTGCTTTTGAGATGTGGTGTTACAGAAGGCTGTTGAGGATATCATATACTGAAAGGCATACAAATGAATGGGCATTAGAAAAGATTAGTAGAACTTGAAGGCTCCTCAAGGATATTGACAGAAGAAATTTAAAATATTTTGGACACATAGAAAGAATGGAAGGAGGACTTCTCAGAACAGTAATAGAAAGTAAAGTTCCTGGAAAAGAGGCAGGGTAGACCATTAATGAGATGGATGGATGGCGTGTGTGGAGTGACTGATCTTCAGAGAGTTGAGGCTGCCAGAAAAGCAAACAACAGGACTACACGGCAAGGCCTGGTGTGGAAAATCATCGAGCATCGGAGTGACCATACGGCATCTGTAGATGCCCAGTGAACATAGAGAGAGAGCCAACCATTGCTTGCATAAAATTCATAATTTTTCCTCGATTGAGATGAAGTATCTGGCTGCAATTTTTTAATCTGTTCATAAAATCTCAATGCTGATTGCTTGATGGAATTTCCATCAACTGGCATTCTTTTTTGTACATTATCTTCTATCCACATCACTAAAGCTTTTTCGACCTTTTCTAGAACATCTCTTGTGTATGATGATAATTTCACACTCGATTTTGTACCAGAACATACCGCTTTTCTAATAGCCTCTTCATTTTTCTTTAGATATGACAGTTGATTCACGGACTCCAAAATGCTTACCCACAGCCGTCTCACCTTCCCCAGTTTGAAGACGATCTAAAATTAGAATTTTTATATCCAAGGAAACAGCTTTCCTTTCCTTTTTTTTTTTTTTTTGGTTATCGGCAACATCATGTGAGGGCTGGATTAAAATTTTCCGTTAACGAAATGAAAGGTTGAAAATATAGCGTACCGTTTATTATTTCTTGGCAAAATTATTAATTTTATAACGCGATTTTTATTTTGATTTCACTTAAAAAATGCAAATGCAAAAAATTTGGTAACTGTGTTGTCTACTCAAACACCAAATTCAAACTGCTAAGAACTGCTTTTTTTATGCACAGTCAGTTATGTAATTTGGAGAATTCCCAATAAATGAAATTCGCAAGAATTTAGAATTTTCTTAATTGAAACGAGAATGCAATTCTACAAAATTCTCAGAATTTTCTTGAATTACAGATTTTTTCCTAACTTAGAGTTTAGGTTGGTTGTGTAAAAGTGAATAAAAATTGCATAAAAAAAAAAATTATTTTTGATATCCCAATTCGCGTAACTCCAAATTCACGTAAAAAATATTCGCATGAAAAGAGGTTTAGGTGTATTATGTTTACCGATAATGGCAATTTCACTTTGTCCAAACATTTATGGTAAACTAAAACTGAAGCTTTCCAGCAACTAAATAGGATGGAATAATAAACATGGGATAATAATGTCATCCTTGACCGTGTTAATTTGAAACACAACTTTAATTCACCAAAGGTTCTTTGCCGACACACTAAAAAATCTATTCGTGCATTAGAAGAGAAGCTTGTCACAATACTGAATGGTGACCTTTGCTTTATCTTTCAAGCATCTCTAATGCCAAAGAATTTCAAAAAATAATGTTGGCATATCAATAAGTTTGCTGGTCTTCTAAAAAAAAAAACCTCTGCTCTCAAGCCTCAACAACATCAAATAAAAACTGTGATAAACTTATCTTCCATCATCCTCAAACCAGAAGTAATTAGCACACTCTTTCTTGGCCAAAATTACTTACTTGCACCTACAAAAAAAAAAAAAAAAAAAAAAAAAAAAAAAAAAAAAAAAAATCCCTACAGAAGAAATTATTATTCAGATTGAAGGTGGAATATTTTGCCTTCTTACCCCATATTGCAAGCAATATAAGACTGGATGCTGCCAATATACTGACACAAGCAAACATCCAAAACGGAACCTCCTAATAAAGCACTGCTGTAAACGAAGAAGAAGAACAATGAAATAGTAATTACTAAATCTGATAAGGGGACTATGGTAATTCTAAATCACTGTTATTACACATTACGACTAGCCCCTCTTTCCTTAAAGATCACTCAATCCACCTTCTCTAAGACTATGACCCTACCAACCAATACAGATGAAATCACTTCACAGACTCCTTAAAAAGGTCACTCTGTTGAAATTACTAATCAACAAAAACCATACAATTCTAGACCCTCCCACCCTAGATATAGAGATTACCTAAAATCCACAAACAGAACATGCTTTATGCCCAGTTGTAGATGATACTGATTCACCTACCCACACACAAAAGCCAAACATTTCACTAAAGCGCTTTCCCAATATCCTGGCAATTCCCTACACACAAAAAATTCAGTCCAATTTAAAGTTAGTACAGAAAACTTCCCACTCCAACACACTGACATTATTCAAGCTGAATTTCATCCTGATAGTTCAGCCATGTGTAAGTTCACTATGAACTCAAGCTATTTGTTTAGCAAGGAAAATTTTAAAAACAAATACAGCTATGACCTCTCTGCTTTCTCTCATCCCTGGCTAACTCTATAGAAACTTTCTGAAGAGAAAGTTTTAAACTCTACTCAACATAAACCCACTGTTTGGCCAGATGGATTCTCTCAATATATTTATAATCATAATTTATAATTATGAATCTTCACGCTAGTTTTTTTATTACTTTTGGTTTCATAACAACACTGATTCTCATAGACAGGCTTATACGTTGGTTATGCATTATTAAAAACACTTAAGGAATTGAACAACGTAGTTAAGGATATAAATTAAATTATACTTTAATAAATACTTTCCGATATTTTGGCAACGTCACGTTGCCATCTTCTAAAGGAACTTACAAAAAAAAAGGCACGTGCACGTAGGCACTACAACACAGTAACTGGGAATGAAGAGATGAAGCTATTGTTCTCTTAAAAGTCCTGATGGTGCCCTCTAGCGGGCTAAGTAGGTGTTCTTGGCCATTGGGCTGAAGGTCTGCTGATGTAAGCCTCCCAAATTTGGGGCAGTCGCATACAACCGAATTTGTTGAGGTTTGGAGAATTTCTTAGGGCTGAGGCTGATTTCATAAATAGTCTTTCGAATTTGTATTTGCTATGGTGTATTACTGTAGCTTTTTTCCACCGTATTCTGTGGCGTGTATTCCAGAGCATGGTCTGCAAGACCAGAATGGCTGTACTTCTGAAACCGGATGTAGTCCTTGTGTTCAGAAATTCTGATATTCGCTGTCCTGCCTGTTTGCCTAAAGTAAGACAGTTTACAACTGCAAGGGACCTGGTATACACCAGGTAGGTCTAGGGGAAGTGGTTGGTCTTTAATGGAGCGGATAAGGGATGCCAATTTTCTGTAAGGTTTTAACAGGAGGTAAGGTCATGCTTTTTTAAGATTTTGGTAATCTTTTCTGAGGTGCCTTTGAAGACCTTTGAAGAAAAAGCCTTTGCCTCTGCCCCACAAAAACCAACCATATGGCTTCGCTACGCTGATGATGTGCTTGCTATTTGGCCACATGGCTCTGAAACACTTCTCTCCTTCTTAACACACTTAAACAACCAACACCCCAGAATCAAATTCACCCTGGAAAAAGAGGAAACAAACAGCCTCCCTTTCCTAGACACACTGGTCACCCGCCAGCCTAATGGAACCTTGGTTCTCTCAGTTTACAGAAAACCCACCCATACAGGCAGATACATTCACCCCCCCCCCCCACATCACAACAATATGGGGTAGTGAAAACACTATACAACAGGGCTAAACTAATCTGTTCAAACGACTTGGCCCTAAACACTGAACTAAAAAACATCCTCAACACTTTCTCAGCCAATGGCGACCCCCCAAAAAAATCCAAAAAATATTAGAACCTACAAATCACAGATCCCCCTCCACAACAACAAGGATTACTCTAAATCCATCACCATTCCCTACATCCGAGGCACCTCAGAAAAGATTACCAAAATCTTAAAAAAGCATGACCTTACCTCCTGTTAAAACCTTACAGAAAATTGGCATCCCTTATCCGCTCCATTAAAGACCAACCACTTCCCCTAGACCTACCTGGTGTATACCAGGTCCCTTGCAGTTGTAAACTGTCTTACTTTGGGCAAACAGGCAGGACAGCGAATATCAGAATTTCTGAACACAAGGACTACATCCGGTTTCAGAAGTACAGCCATTCTGGTCTTGCAGACCATGCTCTGGATACACGCCACAGAATACGGTGGAAAAAAGCTACAGTAATACACCGTAGCAAATATAAATTCGAAAGGCTATTTATGGAATCAGCCTCAGCCCTAAGAAATTCTCCAAACCTCAACAAATTTGGATGTATGCGATTGCCCCAAATTTGGGAGGCTTACATCAGCAGACCTTCAGCCCAACGGCCAAGAACACCTACTTAGCCCGCTAGAGGGCACCATCAGGACTTTTAGGAGAACAATAGCTTCATCTCTTCATTCCCAGTTACTGTGTTGTAGTGCCTACGTGGAAGGTACTTTTTTTGTAAGTTCCTTTAGAAGATGGCAACGTGACATTGCCGAAATATAGGAAAGTATTTATTAAAGTATAATTTAATTTATATCCTTAACTACGTTGTTCAATTCCTTAAGCGTTTTAATAATTCATAACAACATATAATTGACACTTGCAACTTGTCCTATGAGAAATTAATATTTATGTTTTTTAAAAAAATTTAAAGCATGTGAGAATTATTGTCTTTACCAGATTCTGATGGCTATAATAATTTCAATGGTACTTTTATAATTCACAACTGTTAAATGTACAATGATATCGGTCATTAGTCATAAAGACATTCTCTTCTTGCTAATGATGATAATGTGTCAGTCACTCACTGAGGATGTTGGCGAGTGACTGACAGCTGACATGGAGAGAGAGCATTCAGTACCAGGGTAACAAGGAAAAACAGAGAGAGAAAATGGAAGCTTGAGAACAGAGACTGGAGAATTTTGTTTTTGAAAAACTTCAGTCAGAATTTATTAACTGAGAATTCTGAAAAAGAAATCATCATCATGAAATTCGTGACATGTACCCTCAAGTGGTGTACAGGATATGATAGTACTACATGAAAAATTTACATCATTACTAACTTCCTATCTACAATTTTCCTCCAAATCAGTCTGTTAATTGTCAAGATTCCAACATTATCAGATCTTATATTTCTATCGTCTAAGGCACTTTGTACCGTATTAATCCACCTATATCTTGCTCTTCCTCTGGGTCATTTTCCTGCCAACCTGGCTGAGAACACTTGCCTTGCTAATCATTGCTCACCCATTCTGTTTAAGTGACCATACCACTTGAGATTAGCTCTGCTAACGCATTCCTGGATGCTGACAATGTCTATTCTTTCCTAATATCCTCATATTTAATATGATATTGCCACTGATGCCATCTGTTCACGCCTCTAATCTTTCTCAGGACTCTCATATCTGCGGTCTCTAGTCTTTGGTCAAGTGTTTTACTTGTGACCCAGCTCTCAGATCATAAGTTAAAACTGGTTTGAACACAGTCTTGTATACAGCTAATTTAATGTTCTGACTAATTTCTCTCTTATTCCATACGAATTTATTCAATTGACTTCCTACCATACCAGCATTGTTGATTCTGTTATCTATTTCCATATTTAATTTACTATCTTCACTAAAAATTATGCCTCAGTAGCTGAAATGTTTTACTTGTTCCACAGGTTCTCCATTCACATCACAGTTGATATTTTCAACAATTCTAACTATTTTCATTGTCTTTTTATTACTGACCTTCATACCATATCTATTACAACAGTTATTCAATTTAGTCAGGGAATCTTGCAAACTTGTAGCGGATTTATTTAGAAGTATAACATCGTTCGCATAAAGCAAAGAGTTGACATTAACATATCCAATTCTGATATCATGTTTAATACCACTTTCTTTCATAATGTGATCCATATAGATAATGAATAACAGCGGGGGATAATGTACATCCTTGTTTCACACCAGATTTAACATTAAACCATCTTCCTGTACATCCTTCAATTCTAACTGCCGACTAACAATTCAAATACAGACTAAGTATTGCTTGATATAATGCCTCATTGACAGCATATAACTGTAGCGTATTGAATAGCTTCTCTCTTGACACCTTGTCATATGCCTTTTCCAGATCGACAAAACTTAAATACAGATCTTTGTTATATTCCCATGCTTTCTCGACTATTTGTCGTAAAGTGAAGATCTGATCCTGACAGCCTCTATTTGGCCTGAATCCAGCTTGTTCTTCACCAAGCTTTTCTTCCACAATTCTTCTCAATCGTTTCTCAAGTATACTGGCATAAATCTTGCCCGAACACTCAGTAGGGAAATACCTCTGTAATTCTCAGATTCAGTTTTATTCCCCTTTTTATATATGGGTACTATGAGAGCTCTACTCCAATCATCGGGGATTCATCCCTCTGTCCACGCCTTCTGAACTATGCAGTGCAGCCACTGTAAGACTTTTATACCACCATACTTCAGCATTTCTGGTCGAATATCATCTACTCCTGCTGCCTTTCCACATTTCAAGCCTTTGATGGCTTTTTCTACTTCAAGTATGGATATGTATTCCTGACTGTATGCCTGTTGAGTGTTTTTTACCACTGTGCTATCACTGCTTGTTTCATTTAGCAATTTATCGAAGTAATTACTCCATACTTCAAGGATATCTTTTTTTTTCTCCTGTTTTCATGTCACCTTTACCATCTCTAACTCCTTTTACAGCACTCTTTCCTCCATTTCTAAGCTTCTTCAACAACCTCCAGAATATCTTACCACCTTCTTGATATTTATTTTCTATGTTCTTGCCAAAGTCCTCCCATGACTTTTGTTTAGCTAGTTTTACACAATGTTTCGCTTTCTTACATTTGTCTCTGTATTCTCGAAGAGCAAAAGCTGACTTATTTGCCAGGAACTTTTGATATGCTTTCTTCTTTTCCTTCACTGCCTCTTTAACTTCCTGTGTCCATCATGGAGTTCTGATTTTTCTATCCTTGCTGGAACCAAGGTTTGGTTCCTGTTCTCAAACTCTTTCATTTTTTTTTTCAATAATCTTTGTGTATTTTAGTCTACAGTTCACGTCTGAGAGCTGCTCAACTTTTATTCGCTTTAAAACTTTCTTACATGTTCTTCTTTTCGATATGAAATTCAATTTTATCCTGCTCAAGACTAAATAGTGATCACTTCCAATTTCAAATCCTCTGTACACTGGTGTCCTGCACCAGAGAGAAAACATCACTATCAACAATAACATAGTCAATGAAACTTTTCTTATTCCTTGCCTCTTCTCTCCATGTGAATTTGTGCAAATTTTTATGTTGGAACATGGTGTTAGTAATAACCAGTCCATGTCCTGAGCAGAAATCCAACAGGTATTTGCCATTATTATTAGCTTTGCTCTTTTCTCCAAATTTTCCCAAAATATTTTTGTATGTCTGACAATCATTTCCTACTCTGCTATTTAGATCCCCAACAAGGACCAACTTTTCCTTTTTCATTGTGTCAGTTGCTTTTTCTAAAGCATCAAAAAATTCCTCCACTTCTACCTTAGTAGAACCTTCTGTGGGACCATAGGCACAAAAACACGTCTCATTGTCCAGTTCCCCATTCTCATATTTGCCCACATCACTCTACTTGAGACTGCCTGCCATTCAAGAAGATTAGCCTTGTATTTTGTGTTGAATACTATGGCTACTCCTTCTTTTCCTTGATTGTCATTTCCCGAATATAAAATGTTGTATTTATTGCTCGGAAAGATCTCACCAGTTTTTCATCTTTTTTGTTTCAGTAACCCCTATTATGTCGATCTGGTACTTATCTAATTCCTCATCTAGCTTCATTTCTTTGCCATTCAGGCTTCTTATGTTGATAGTACCAATCTTTAACTCTGGTGATGTTGAGTTGGGGTGTGTTTTCAGATTTGTGCTTTCATAAAAGAAATCTTAGCAAGGTAAATTCTTAGACCATCAGCAGGTGAATAGTAAATAAAAGGTTGGATATTAAGTAAAGATATTAAGATAAATATATAAATTTCAATGTTTGGGGAATTTTACTGTTTTAGTTTCAAGTATATACAGGAAAATCGTTTGGTGTAAAATCACATATGAGACAAGAATAAACAGGATGCCACTCTTTTTTTTTTTTTTTTTTAAGAAAAAAAAAAAGCTTTTCGAATATTTCTTAAGTTCTTTATATTTTTATTTGTTCTTAATATATTAATTTCAATATTTGTTCTTCAATAATTCTTACATTAGATTTGAATTTCCTATACCAATATGTAAAATTTTCATGTCTTTATTGAAATTGAAAAAAAAAGTTTGTTATTGTTGTATAATTTGATAATCAAAAACCTTCTAAGTTGCATCTTCTGTCTCAAGGACACCAGTGATATCAATTATTTTCTTGGAGCAAGTGACAGAATTAGTGAAATCTGGCACCGTAGTAAAAGAAACTTATTTCTCTGGTAATGAATTTGTAATTTATGTATCTTGTAACAAAACTACCTGAGGTAAAAATATTTATGCTCAGTGCAACAGTGAGGATGAATGGAATAATGTATGCTAAATGAAGAAACACTGCATATTCCCATGAAAGTTAAGAAGTTTTGTATTTTGGGAAAGCCTGATAAAGCCCGACTGTAATGAATGTCTATTGTTTTGCAGGAATTTGTTGTGAAAAACAAAATGTTCAGTCTAGCAGTCTGGTTAAGTATATGTTAAACAAACCAATAATATAATGAGTCAATGAGAGAATGAATTTATACTCTACAGATAAAGAAGATGTCAAAGCATAGCTTTAATTTAGAAGGCCTTGGATCCAATTAGTTTATAGTCATTAATTTAATTATATTAACCATGTATATAGTTTTTAGTTTAATTAAATATTTTTTTTATTTGGTCTCCTGTCAACCATCTCGTGGATTCTAAAAGGAATAGTTAAAAGTGGTATTATTATTATTATTATTACCATGGGCTACTCCAGGAGTTCTTAGACTCATCGAGGGAGGCCGTAAACATCATGTTCACGCAGCTGTTCAACATTCTCACAGTATCTATCATACCTTGCCTTGAACTCGCTCACTGTCATAGCACCCACAACAGACTCTGGCAGCTTATTCCACTCATTTACCACTCTAAAAGTAAAGAACCCAGCTCTAACACCCCTGCTAACCACGCTCTTGCCCAGCTTCCATGGGTATCCCCTAGTTCTCCCACCACCAGTCCTGATCTCAAAAATATCATCTGAATTAATCCTATAGAATCCTTTTAGCAATTTGAATGTCTCAATCATGTCTCCCCTTTTCTGCCTATCAACTAGTTTCTGCAACCCACAAATCTTCAACCTGTTCTCATATGGTTCATTCCATAGACCTGCTATCATCTTAGTCACTCGCCTCTGGATCCTCTCAACCTCCTCCCCATCAAGAAGGAACCGAGGTGACCAAATCTGGGCACAGTAGTCGAGATGAGGTCTTATCAGGGCTCGGTACAGAGGTACAATAACTTGTTTTTCTCTGCTCGTCAAGGTATTTTTCAACAACCAAGTGAGTTGATGAGCTGGTTTAGCTACTTTCGCAATGTGCCCCCTAAACTTCATCTCCCTATCCACCAACACTCCCAAGACCCTGGCCTCATCAATCTCTTGGAGTACAGTTCCACCAATGTGGTATACTGCTGCTAAACTTTTCACTCCGAAATGCATAACCTTCCATTTTGTCACATTAAATTGACATTTTGTCACATTAAATTCAATTGGATTGAACTCTTGTAAATTTACTCAGTGTAAAAACAGTCTCTTTAAAGAGAAACTGGCGAGGTCTCTTTACAGAGATATAACACCAGGATCCAGTTCACCTTAGAAAAAGAGAATAAACAGTCTCCCCTTCCTAGACATTTCAATTACATGCCAGCCTGATGAATTACTGGAATTCTTTGTTTACAGAAAATTCACACACTGGCAGATACATTCCCAGTCACCTCTCGCCCCAACAGTATGGGATTATTAAAACTCTATATAACAGTGCTAAATTAATTACTTCAGATAACACTGTCTGCTTAACTGACCATATTCACAAAAAAACTTATTTTTTTTTTTTAGCAAATGTTACAATTTTCACTATATCCAAAAATTATTAAAACTTCAAAACTAACCCCTTTCACAGAAATAGACAACAGAATCAACAAAGCTGGTATGGTAGGAAGTCAACTGAATAAATTTATATGGAATAAGAGACAAATTAGTGAAAACACTAAATTAGCTGTATACCATACAGTGTTCAAAACAATTTTAACTTATAGATTGAGAGCTGGGTCAGACATAAAACATGACCAAAGACTAGAGACAGCAGATATGAGAGTCCTGAGAAAGATTAGGAGCATGAACAGATGGTCGATGGCAATATCATATTAAAAACGAGGATATTAGGAAAGAACTTGACATTGTCAGCATCCAGGAATGCGTGAGCAGAGCTAATCTCAGGTGGTATGGTCACTTAAACAGAATGGGAGAAGAAAGATTAGCAAAACAAGTGTTCTCTGTCCAGTTGGCAGGAAAAGGACCAAGATATAGGTGGACTGATACAGTAAAAAGTGCCTTAGAAGATAGAAATATAAGATTTAATAATGTTGGAATCTTGACAGGTAGCAGACTGATTTGGAGGAAAATTGTAGATAGGAAGTTAGTCATGATGTAAAATTTTTCATGTATTGTAGTACTATCATATCCTGTACACCCCTTGATTATATATATATATATATGTAAATTTTTCATGTAGTACTGTCATATCCTGTATATCCCTTGAGGGTACATGGCAGGAATTTGATGATGATGATATCAGGAATTTGATGATGATGAACTAACCCCTTCTCCCCATCTCCAGAACAGACACTACACCAAAGCTATCCCCATTCCATACATCCAAGGCATATCTGAAAAACTTAAAAAAAAATAATAACAAAATAAATAAATACAACTTTCCAACTACTTGCAGACCATATAAAAAAATTAGAATCCATTATCCACTCCAAAGATCAGCCACAGTCCCTGTAATGTACTTGCCAGATCCCTTGTAGGTTATAAACTACCTTACTATGACCAAACAGGCAGTACAGCCAACATCAGACTGTTGAACATAAGGACTATATCTGCTTCCACCATTACAGCCACTCAGGACACACTCTACTCCATTACAGCATATATAAATACAAAAGACTTTCCTTGAATCTTCTTCTGCCAAGAAATACAAACCTTGACAAGTTCAGTTGCATGAAATTGTCCCAAATTCTGGAAGCACTCATTCCTCATACTTTAGCACAACAGCCAAAGACACTCAGTTTAGCACTATTTAGGACTTTAGGTTTACTCTCAGCTGACATGTTCCAGCCTCATTATTTAGTGCACGCACATTTGATATCATATGTTTTCTGATGACGGTAATGTGAATTTACCAAAATACTGGGAGTATTAATTAAATTTATTTTAGTTAATATATTAGTAATCTGCTGCACATTATTAATGCCATGTTCCAACCTAAAGACATGCATAAATTCTAATGGAGGAATATACAATAAGGTATGTTTCTTAACCATTAGACTCGCTTATGATAAAAGATTATTAACTTCTATGGCAAAATCTAAAGGAAATATTGATCAATTCTGGAAACATAGTTATCTATAAAAAATAATAAAAAAAATCAGATCATTGTGCTGTACTCAAGCTAAATACACAGTACAAGAAAAGGAGAAAAAGTTCCTGGAAAGTAAACCATACTTGTACAAATGTAGAAGATAAATATTGCACAGGTGATGACAATGTTCTGATGGCTGTTTAGATAAGAAGGAAAGAGCATCATAAGAGGAATTAGATACAATAAAAAATTACATTAAAATTGAAGCTAAGAATAATCTTGTTGCCTAGAGCAATTACTTTGAAAAATAATTAAATGAGATAACTAGCATCAGAAAAAAAAAAAAAATATATATATATATATATATATATATATGGATATCTTCCAATTTTTCAAAAACGGGAAAGTACACTGAGTCAAAAAGACCAAGTCAGTTCTCTGCACTTATAGGCTTACTTGCAGACTTCTAGTGATCTAGCTTTGACCCTTAAGCAACTTAGTACAATCCTTGAAGATAATAAAAACAGATGTAATAATTACAGAGGAATTTCTTTTCCATGATTTATATAAGATTTACATAAGTATACTTAAGAAAAGATGAAGATATATTGTTGAACAGAAACATATGAAAGCAAAAGTTGGATTATGCCCAAATGGAAGTTGTTGGGACCAGATTATTTTGTATTTAAGATCTAAGTTTTGTAATCTGGAAAATGCATAATTCACACCAAGGGAAAAGCTTTTCAAAATGCTACCATGTTGTATAAAAATTTTAAAAATCCACTAAAAATCTTTAGGACTAACTAAACTGTACAACTGTTATCAAAATGAAATCTGAAAATAGGCTAAAATGTGGGAGATATCAATTGCATTCTTAATGGTTAACTTATAAAAACAAGGTATGATTTTTAGTAGACCAAGAAAAGCTGATATGGTTAAGAATCAGTTGTCTAAATTTATACAGAGTAAGAGAGAAATTAGCCAAAACGCTGAAGTATATGTAAGACAGCATTCAAAGTTATTTTATGGATAAGAGCTTGCTTAGAAATACATTGATAAGACTTCAAACTATTAATACAAAGGTCTGAGAAAAAAATCAGGATAAGCAGATGCATCAGTAGAACAAGCATATTAAAAACCAAGATATTAGAAAGAAATTGAGATTATAAGTACTAAATAATGTGACAGTACTAAATGTGATATAGGCACTTAGACACAACAGAAGCAAGGGTGCCTGACAAAAATGGCAGGTTAAAAAAAAAATGCAAGCAGCCTGACTACATTATCATGTAGTCAGATTAGATAATCAGATAAATGTTATGACTTAAAAAGGATTTTTTTAAATTAAAATTTTCAGTAGTTAAATTTCCTTCTATGTTTCTAAACATTTAAATATCCTGCAAAAATGTAAATCAAATGTTTGTTTTTATAATGAAGTTTTTTTTTAAGATCTTGTAATTCAAAATAACCAATTTGTCAAAAAAATTTTCTCAGCATGACACTGAACTAATCATCTTCCAATGAACTTCATTCAAAACTACCATGGAATTTGTTAATATAAGTATGTTAGCTTATGCCTGCACTCTACTAAAAAGCATTTATTTCTAAATTGAGTAGTAAATAATTTTTTTTTTGAGGTTAGGTTTTAGTTCAGTTAAAAAGTTATTTAAAAATTTTATCTTGCTAGCATTTAAATATCCATAGCAGGAAATGTTAGCTTTTACTAAAACACGAACCTTGCATAAAAATGGCAATTTAAAACAAAATCGAGATTGTTTGACCAATTTTTTTGTAGATCTTATATTTCAATCGAATCTATCAAATCCACCTAGAAATCTATCTATCCAATCTACGTACTACAGTGAGAAAGAGGAATAACATGTATAGCCAAATAGACAGACCAAATTTTAGAAATGATGCCATATTAGAAAATTCTTCTAGTTGCAGATTGTTATAAATAGTCGGATAATTATTAGCTAACTCTTAATTAAATGCGAGTGTCTACATTGGACCTCCCTAGTTTCAAAGAATGGTATAAAATAGAAATGCAGAAATATGTAAGGTTTGGGTTGTTCAAATGTTTCAGAAACTACAGGTTTCATCCAATTTTTTTTTTTTTTTTTTTTTTTACAAAAACTTTGCGAGTGTTCCTTCTCATTTGCACAATTTCGACACCATGGTCCATACACTTAAGTAGTAGTAACACACTGAAACTAGGGAGCTCTAATGTGGACACCCTGTATTTATCAATATTTGTACTTAGCATGAAATAACATACTATATCACATCATTCCTATTTAATGAACAGTAGTAATGTTTGTTTGTTTATTTTATTTATTTTTTTTTTTTTCAGGGGGAGGGGGGGGTTGCTATTTGTTCATACACCACCAAATTAAATAAGGTTTGATAATTATCTCAGCACACAGAACTGGTGTTCCATTCTTACTTAATGTGATGTACTCTGTAAAGAAATTTTCTTGTTTAGAATAAACATGTCAAAGTATCATGATAATAATCACTCGAATGGGAGAAACAAGAGTTAGGTATAACATACAGAAAATGCAAATTTTCACTTTCATCCCTATTGTATATATGTTCACTCTGACACTCAAAAAGCCATGTTTGTTTTGTTAACTGTTTATGAATTATCAACAATATAAATATTTAATATAACAGCTGTTTTAATATAATTAAAATCACACTGGTATACATGGTAACATGACCTAAATTAACTTATTTCCTTTATACAATTTTTACCTTTTAATGTTTAATACAGTACAACCTCGATATAACGGACTAATATGGGCAAGGGGGGGTGTCTGTTAAATCCGAAAGTCTGTCATATAATAAAGTAGATTTTCCGAATGCACATGTTAAAAAATTGACAAATTAGCTAAGCGCATGTCGGAACATCGGCCAGCACGCACTAAAACTGCCGCAGAAAGTCACGCCACGTGACAAAAAGATTTTTAATAACAAAAAATAACCTATTAATTTAATTATAAACAAATCTTGATTAAAAGCATTTTAAAATTAACAGGGTGTTAATTTTCACATGTGACATACGGACCAGAAATTTTGTCCGTTAAATCGATGTCTGTAAAAAGGGTTTACTGTAGTTATAACATACATTTGTTATATTTTTCCTGAATATTGTGAACTCATTATAATGGACTTCCAATTTTTAAATAAATGCACTTATACTTTTCCATTAGATATGAAAATTTTTATATACTGATTATATAAATTAAAAACACACTTTCTCAAATGAAAAAATATCATAAAATAGTTGAATTTTTACACATTCTTAATTTACTAATAGAAAAACGCACAGGAATATCCTTACAATTTAAATGCAATGAATTAAAAACTTACACACTTTCTCCTTGGACAAAGAACTCTGGCCTTTCTGTCAGGACATTTTTTTTCAACCATTGAATCAGAGTCTTAATTGTCCCTGCAAATAGAAACAAAGCTGAATGAAATACATATAATTTAAAAAGTTAATAAATACACATATATTATCGTTAGTACAAACAATTATCAGAATGAAATACTGTGGATGCACACAGAAAGAAAACAATTTATTGAATTATCTTAGTGTTATTAAAAATTAATTTTTTAATGTAAAATATTAAGATAAATTTCAAGAGGTATGATATTCAAGAAGCATACTAGCTTCAGGAATCATCTATGCTTCCCTGATTAAGTATTATATATAGATTATCTTCCTTTCTTACAGTAGATGGTATCCCTCTAGTATTCATCAACTAGAGGTAATTTTTCCAGTGCAGCAAAAGACCTACAAAAATTCTTCTAGTTGGTGAATAAAACCAAACTTGTAAGTCATCCTTTTGTAGACTTAACATAGTCATACAAGTTATCCCAAGACTAGACAAAAAAAATTCTCCACAGGAATAAAATTTATGGGATTTTTTCTAGTTTTATTCCTCAAAGAAAAAAAAAGGCTATTTATTTTAAAAACATTAAGCAACAGATCTGAAACATTTTCTTATCTATAGTTCAGCATTAATGACCAAAGTACATGCAGTATCTTGAGACAATTCTTGTCTCTAGATACTGTATGCACATGGGTCACTCAAAGAGAGCAATTTACTTATTTCAAACAATTTGCAGACATTTGCTAATTTTGATATCAGAATACTTTCTGTGTAAAGGTAAGCTTAAGACAAACAACAAAGCAATTTTTACAAATATATACATTTTACTTTTTTGTTAGGATGCTTAGTACGTGTCTATTATAAATAAACTGTGCTTTTTTCTTTTTATTTCATAACATTTCAATATTTTTCCCCCAAATATAATAAAATGTTATAAATGAAACATGTTCCGGGTCGATTAAAAAAAAAAATTTTTTTTTTTTCATTAGCTTGTTACAATAGTTTTCTAATCTCATTCTCATAAAGGGCAGGTATATATATATAAAACTTATTTTCAACAAATTAAGAAATGTACCAGTAAGTGCATTTGCAAGTTTAAGGTATATTAATAAGCAAGGCAAAATTATTAGTACGAATCACATTCATGGAGGAAACATTAAAACTACTAGCATCACTAGCCAATAAAAAAATAAATTCAGTCATTTAGTTTTTTTTGCATAAAATATCTGTTTATTTTATTCCTTATGTAATGTGGTGGTTATTATTGTTTGATTTCAACAAAATTAGTTCACAAACTCTGGTGCGAGTCATTCAAACAGATGGTTGTTGAACAAGCAGACAGCACTTAAAAATAGGATTACAGAGTACTGTACTCTAGAACTGCTTTCCATATAAATATTTAAAGCCATTTAAAGTCAAACAGTGAAAGTCAAATCAAATCTCGGTTAAGTTGTATTGTTAATAATGATGTGATTAATGGAATAGGGGTCAAGAGGAATCTGCTAGCTGTCAAGGCTTTTCATAGTAATTTTTGGAGGATAAGAAAAGACCATTTTGGCAATTTCTTATAATTTCAGCTAGTTCAAAAACTAAATCTAATATTAAAAGCAGAGCATAGTCACAAAAATCAGATCTCAGGGATTTCAAAAATAACTAACAAGTATCACTGTGCTGTCTGTGTGGTTAGCCTAGTGGCTACACGCTTCACAACCATATGCCTGGGGAAGGAGTCTCCTAGGTCCCTTCGACAATGTGAGGAGCTTAAGGATCTTTCTCAGCCATAGCCAAGTTAGCTGGTCTTGGGCATGGACAGCAGGGTCCCCCCCAGTTTATCTGGGGTTTTTCCATCCCGCAAGCAGGCAAACCAGCCCCGTGAACACACACAGGCTACAGTCATAGGATATAGTACTTAATCCCTCATTAGGAGGGCTCAACTAGTCCTAAGGGGCAGTCGAGGAACCCCACACGAATAAATAAATCACTGTGCTGGAGAAAAAAAACTATAAGAAATCAGGGTTATGTATTAATCAATCACTTGGTTTCATTTCATAACAAATAATGGGCAAAACACTGCTTTCAAGTGCTGATCGTCATCATATTGATTAAGGCTTACTTCATCATCTAAAGTAACCATCTAGTTACTTCCTATGGATGGATAAAGTATTACAAACAAGTGGAAGGAATGGACTCAACCTATCACCTAATCTAGCCAACTTTTATCTTGAACACTTGGATAAATTTTCAACCTAAAAACCATCAATTAAGCTATGTATGTAGATGGCATCTTTGCAATCTGGAGTCACACAAAATAACTCCATTCATTTCTACACATACCAGCCACTGAATTAGAAACTTTTATTTTAATACTGTGTTGGATCTCCTTTAGCACAAATTATAACACATATGCAGTTTGGCATAGATTCCACAAGGTGTTTCGATGGCATCTACAACTCACCAGGCATTTGTAGATAGTCCTTTAACTGGCTCAGATTTGATGGAAGAGGAATTTGCTCCTGGATCTGTTTTTCTAACCTGTCCCATATATATTCTCAAAGTGGTTCAGATCGAAACTTTGTGGGATTGCTGTCATGATCACTGAACCACTGCTGAACAATTCTTGCATGATGGACAGTGGCATTGTTGTCCATGAAACAACTGCCACCTACTAAATCAAAAGTCAACATTGCAGGATCTTTCAGCAATATCATGGTACCTGTCCTACACCATGACACCTCCAGAATCTTGAGTTCTGCTAACAAGGTAAGCTTGATTCATTGTTTCATGCAGCTTGCACCAAACTCTCTGCCTACTATTGGTACAGAACAAAGTGTACTGTGACTTGTTCGACCACACGGCTTTTTCCAATGTAGATGAATTTTCTAGTTTGCAGAAATCAGTGGTTTCTATATAGGCATGCAACTGTCAGTACTGATCCTCTTCAATTCCCTGCACATAGTTTGATGAGATGTGGATTGGGAATAGCCTTCATTAAATGCTACAGTCAATTGCTGCACACACAAGTTTTGTTTGTCCATACCAGCCTTCTCAGATGACAGTGATTTCCTGACAGACTGTCTTAGTTATTCCTCTTAGGCAAGCAATGTGGGTTATTTTTCCACTAATTAAACAACTGGGATATCTCACTTTTTGAAAACCAGTCAACTCTGTTGTTTTCAAATCATGGATCCAGCCAGACAGTCATCCATAATAAGCTCTTTATCAAACTCCAGAAGATCCTCTGTATTTTTTTCCCATTGTGATCAACGCTATTGACGATTACTGACCAGCAGCATTCTTAAATAGTTGCCTAGAACATGTGGTGATGCACGTGACCAAGTATGTTTCATAGACGCAGTGAGGACAACACAGCATATAGGAATAATGCAGAGAATGCTGACGTATGGAAGTAAGGATGTTTCGATTCCATTGTACAAGGCTTTGATCAGGCTGCATATGGATTATTGTACAGTTTTGGTCACCTGGTTTTCAAAAGGATGATGAGATGTTGAAAAGAGTTCAGCGATAAATAACTGACTAAGTTGGTGTCTGGAATATGAGGACAGGCAGAGTATGTGAATTACAGAGCCTAGTGGATAGAAGGAAGAGAGGAGGCATGATTGAGACATACAAGTTGGTAAGGGTTAATTACCAGATCAACGTGAATGAGATTTTTCATAGAATATCTGGAGATGAGGGAGAACGAGAAGCCATCCCTGGAAGCTGTATAAGGTGTGTGTGTGAGCAAGGGGATGCGGAGTAGATTTTTTTTTTACATAGAGAGTGAATGCATTTAAGTCAAGGTATGATGAACCGTGCATGTGAGAGTGGGGCCCTCCTGTGATGAATCTCTTGATTCCATGGAGGCCTGTTGATAATAAGTGACTTTTACATACATCTGCATAAAGATTTCTAATTCAGTGGGTGGTATGTGTACATAAAATCAACACCCCCACATCCTCGTATTAAGTTCATGCTAGAAAAAGAATCAAAAGGAATTTTCTTTCTAGATGTACACATCCAATGGAAATATGATGGATCCATTTCCACTTCTGTCTACTGAAAACCAACTTTTACAGGATGCTATATCCAGGCCCGGGGCAGAGCTGACTACTACCGGGTGCGTCCCCAGGTGGCGGATCGGGGAACAGCCTTCAGATATGGAGGCTAGCTGCGATATAAGCAGAGCAATCTGGCGAATAAGCAGCCGTGGACCAACAGCGACTGAGCTATCAGGGCGTGGGGGAGCAGAAGTGGCAACTCTATCTCACTTAAAACCTCACAAAGCCCAATGACAACTCAGTGACATGGCGAGTAGTGCCGCCATTAAATAAGCACCTGCTGGGGTCATTGCCCCTGACATTGGGAAGCAGCATTGTCAGTACCGACACAAGGTTGAAGCCAAACGATGACGGAAAAGCTTGTGATCAGAGATTTGCAGATGGCAATATGATTATATTGTGTACGTCTGTAATACTGCAGAGCAGAAAGCAAATGGAGAAACTACTGCTCTACCTTATCTCCAGAACAACGACCATGGCGAGCAAACCCTTACAATTGGCCCCAAGTTCCCGGCATCCCTTAAATGGGACAGGGGTGCGAAGAATCTCCGGGCTCAAAATGGTGTCCACTTTTAAAATTGCAACTTGGAATGTCAGAACTCTGTATGAAGCTGGCAAATTAAGAAATGCCACAAGAGAAATGAAGAGGCTGGGCATCCGGATTTTGGGAATTTGTGAGACAAGATGGCCAGGATCTGGAAAGTGTCAACAAGATAACACGACAATGTATTACTCTGGGAATGATGAGAACAAACATCGACATGGTGTAGCTGTAATAGTAGATGAAGAAATCAATAAATCAGTAATAAATTGGATTCCATTTTCTGAAAGGATAATGCTGTTACAACTTAAGGGAAACCCCATTAACATAAATATCATCCAAGCTTATGCACCCACAGCTGACAAAAGTGAAGAAGATGTTGAAGAGTTTTATGAACACCTAAAAGAGATTAAAAACCTAACAAAGAAACATGATATAAACATAGTGATGGGTGACTTCAATGCAAAAGTGGGAAGAGGGGGTGATGGAGAAATTGTTGGCGAACATGGCTTAGGCACCAGAAACGACAGAGGAGATCGCCTAGTCCAGTTCTTTCAGGAAGAAGATCTAACAATAGCAAATACCTGGTTTAAACTTCCACCCAGAAGACTGTACACTTGGAAATCGCCTCAAGATAACCAACATAACATTGTCAGAAATCAAATTGATTATATACTGATAAAAAAATGATTCCACAGTAGTATAAAGAGTGCAAAGACTTATCCTGGAGCAGATATCTCATCAGACCACAATCCCATAGTTGCAGAAGTACGTCTTAGATTAAAATCAGCTAAAAAATCACAAAAGAAGAAAAAGAAAATTGATGTAGAAAAACTGAAAGACCCGAACATAAATAAAAGTGCCAAGACACAGCTTAACCTGCGATTACAACAGATTAACATAGAAGAAAATAAAAAGCGTGGAATCTCTTTGGAATAGCTTAAAGAATGCCATCGTAACAACAAGTATTGAAGAAGTAGGTTATGTGAATAATATAAAACAACAGGAATGGATGACAGATGAGATTCTTTCTCTTATTGATACAAGAAGAATGTACAAAAACAAAGACCTTGCCAGGTATACAGAAACACATAACATCATCAAGAAAAAAATAAAAGAAGCCAAGGAAAATTGGATGAAAAACTTATGTACTGAAATTGAACTGCTTCAGAAGAAACATGATAATTTTAATCTGTATAAGAAAATCAATGAAATTTCTGGAAAACTGAGGAAAAAGCAAATAGTGTCTCTAAGAGACGAAAATGGAAAAATAGTTCTAGAAGAAGAGAATAAAGTACAGATTTGGATGAAATATGTAACAGAACTTTTCAATGATACTAGACAGAAGCCTATAAATATAAAAGATAACATTCAAGGACCAGCAATCATGAAATGCGAAATAGAGAATGCTATACGAACAAGTAAAACAGGAAAAGCCAGTGGACCAGATGGTGTGCAAACAGAATTTTTAAAATTAATAGAACCAGATAACATCAAACTTCTTGAAAAACTATTTAATAAAATATATGAAAGTGATGAATTTCCATCAGATTGGCTCAAATCTACATTTATCACTGTCCCAAAGAAACCCAAAGCAAATTCCTGTGGTGACTTCCGACTTATTAGTCTAATGAGCCAAACATTAAAAATATTTTTGAAAGTAATTCAGAATCGTATTTATAGAAAAAGTGAAGAAACTCTAAGTGAAACACAATTCGGCTTTCGGAATGGTTTTGGTACTAGAGAGGCCCTTTTCTGTACCCAAATATTGATACAAAAATGCATAGAAAAACAGAAATCTGTCTTTATGTGTTTCATAGATTTTGAAAAAGCATTCGACAAAGTCAGACACACTAACTTAATAGAAGTCCTTCAACAAATAAGGCTAGACGAACAAGACATAAGACTAATAACAAATCTGTATTGGAATCAGTCAGCTACCGTTCAATTAGACAACATTACCACCAGTGATATTAACATCAAAAGAGGAATGAGACAAGGATGTGTGCTCTCACCACTCCTGTTCAACATATATGCAGAGGTAATCTTTAAAAAAGCATTGGAAGAATGTTCAGAAGGAATCACAATAAATGGAAAGATTGTTAACAACCTTCGATATGCAGATGACACCGTGCTAATTGCAGATAATATTATGGATCTCCAAAAACTCATTGACAGAGTATACATAGAAAGCCAAAGAATGGGAATAAATATAAACATCAACAAGACAAAATACATGATCATCAGCAAACATCCAGCCTCATCAATGAAACTGACACTCAATGGGAAAAATATTGATCAAGTGTCAAGATATAAATATCTTGGTTGCTGGCTTAATGAACGGTGGGATCCAGAAATAGATATAAAGACAAGGATTGAAGTTGCACGGCAGTCCTTCATGAAAATGAGAACACTATTCTGCAATAAAGACCTAAACATGGAAGTCAGATGCCGAATGCTGAAATGCTACGTGTGGTCTATTCTGCTCTATGGAGTTGAAACACGGACATTGAAGGTGACAACCATCAAGAAAATCGAAGCCTTTGAAATGTGGCTATACAGAAGAATGCTAAAGATATCATGGACAAAAAAATTACCAATGAAGATGTCTTAAAATCCATTGGCAAAGCTAAACATCTTGTACAAATAATCAAGAAACGAAAAACATCATATCTTGGCCACATCATGAGAAACAGCAAATACCAACTTCTACAAACTATTTTGATAGGAAGAATTGGTGGCAAAGGAACTAGAGGAAGAAAAAGAATATCATGGTTTGACAACATCAAGATGTGGACAGGAAAGAGCAGTGCACAACTGCTCAGATTAGCACAAGAGCACAGTTTGTTCGCCAAGATGGTCGCTGACCTTCGATAGAAGATAGCACAATAAGAAGATATCCAGATCCAGAATACATCAGTACGCCTCCATCTCATAAATACAATATCATAAAATTTCCAGTGTCTAGAGCACACAAAATTTGATCTTCTGAAGGATTTCTTAAACAAGAACCGCAAGATTCAACCATGAGGACAGGGCTTCATGTTAGTAAGCCTGTCCATGAGGACAGGCTTACTAACATGTAACCCTGTTGGACACAACCTATGAACAGTACAGAAAACAACAACTATCCTATACAGCAAACCTACACAAGAAGTCCACAGGACTCCTATAGCATATATTAAAGGTATCTCTAAAGAGTGGCAAAAATTATGAACAAATATAAACTCACTGCCATATACAAACCTATCAATCAAATTTATAATATGTGACCTTCTCCAAAAGACAAACTCACCACTGATGCTACCTGGCTTTAACAAAGCACCATGTTAATGCAACTTGTCTTACTATGGACAAACAGAAAGACCAGTTAATAAACATCGGGACCATATTTGGCTCATCAAACCTCATTATGCCAAATTATAATACAGATCTATGTATAAACATGAATGATTATACAAAGAAAGTGCTGAAGTCCTACTTCTTTGACCTAACCTCAATTATAACAACTACTTGACAATTCCTAAAGTGTGAGAAATTGCCATCCTGATCTGTATTAAAGAAATTTGTATTCTTAAGTTTAATTTTTAAACTCAAATTATCTAATGTTAATTTTATTTTCAGTCTAATAGTTTTTAACCAATGAACACACAAAATGTATATAAAGAGAAATTCCAATGTGATGCATGTGATCTACTATTTCTTTTATTCAAATTCCTTACTGTTGATCTCACCTAGTGATGATGTCTTACAATATGCAAGACAGATATTATATAATAAATTAATTTTTATTGTGGTACATGTGTGATTCTATAACTTCAAGTGTTAAACTCAATGTTTATCAAGGCTAGGTAATTTGACTTTAATGAAACCAAATTAATGTTATGATAAGCAATTCTAAGTATGCCTATTGCATGTATTCTCTGACATATGAGAAACTGAAATATGAAGTGATTACCATTTAGTTTTGTCTGGCTTGAGGGATGAAAAACCTGGGTCACTGGGAAGAAGACCGCTGCTACCTTGGTATAAATAGCTAATTAATCTTCAGCTGAAATGCCCTCATAAAAGGTTTCTTGCATCCTAGATAGGATTTGAACTCTTTCCGACTAATGGACATTACTAACTGAGCAATGGAGGCTATAAAAATTATTAACCATCTACAGACTTTACCACTCTGCAAAGGGAATCAAACCCATCTTTTGGTAGCAATGGAGCAACATTATTTACTTGGCCAAGAGATGGCTTGCAATGTGAAATGGGAAATATTTGACAAAAGAGTAAACTCATGCAATTACACAAATATCATACTAACATACAAATGTTAACGAGATAAAGAAAACAAACATGCAAGATATTTCCGTGTAATAAATGCAATGATATATTCATAGAATATCTTGAAGATAAAAAACAACTGATAAGAAGCTAGAGAAGAAAGTCATGAAACCCATATTTTATTTTAAGACAAATAGCAGAGATATTATGAGAATATAATATGTATTTAAGTTCTACAGAACTTACATTACATTTTAGTATGGGTTGGGGGGAGGGTATGGGCAAAACATTTTGGTTCACCCTAAAATCCCCAATGGAACAGGAAACTAATGACTGTCTGCCATTCCTAAATACACTAATCAATGGCATCCCAATGGTTCATTATCTATTTCTGTTTATAAAAAACCCATAAGAGATATTTCCACAAACATTCACACCATCACCCAGCTGTACTGTGTGGTATCCTAAAAACACTAACTCACAGAGCTAAAGCTATCTGTTCCAATGGCAATGCTCTTACCACTGAACTCACTCACTTGTGTCACACTTTCTTAGCCTATGGCTATAATCTTCATAGGGTAGAAAAAATACTAAATGTTCCTAGAAATTCCCTCCACTGCCTATCAGACAAGACTACAGCAAAACTGTTACCATCCCAAACATTCATAGCACATCTGAAAAGATATCTAGATATCTTTAGCAGATATCTAGAGCGCTTAATAAATATCAGCTATGCACCATAACTAAAAATTCACACGTATGCTACAGTAATTAACTTTTTTAATGTAAATATTTTGTCTTAGGTATCATAAGATAATTCCCCTATGTATAGAGTAGCATGTTTAAGGATTAAAAACTATTGGGATGTAATTTAATTACATCCCAATAATACTGAGATGTAATTTAAAAATGGGATGAAAATATAACTGATAAATTTATTTTATACGATTGAGGATAACAATTTCCTAGACTTTTGGAATAGTGAGACAGTTGTTTTGGTTAAGATTTGGTCTATGACATAAGGCTTCAGAACTTTCTTTATACAAATGCTCATGTTTATATATGGATCTATGTAGTAGCTGAGTGTTTTGCCATTGGATCCTGTGGTTAGTGTTTTCAACTCCATGTTGTGAGGCCAGATTTGTGAGGTTTGATAAGACGGATGTGGTGTTGATGTTCAGAGATGCATTTATTTACAGATCTTCCTGTTTGTCCATAGTAAGACAAGTTACAAGAACATGACACTTCATATACACCAGGTAGCATCACTTATATTTTAATTTAATTACGGCAAATAGTTTTTAATCCTTAAACATGCTACCGTATGTAAGAATGCACACCAATGTTTTCTGAATGTAATTCCTATTGTTGTTTAATATCTGTACTGATAATGTCTTATGATACTTAAGACGAATATTTACATATTAAAAAGTTAATTACTGTGGCATACATGTGAATTTTTAGTTATGAATACTCCACAGGTTTCACTATATAAGAAAGCTACACGTCATATTTAAACCATATGTCAAATTGGCAACTCTCATCCATTCATTTAAAGACAAAAACTCTCTTCTTTATTACATCCAGGAATTTATGAAGTGCCCTGGCTTACTATGGACAGACAGAAAGAACTGTTGACAAGCGCCTAAGTGAACATAAAAAATGCATTCGAAATTATCATTATGGCAAGTCAGGTCTAGCAGACCATGCTTTGGATACCCTTTTACACAAGATCAAATGGAAGAAAACAAAAGTGCTACACAGAAGTCATTATAAGTTAGTTTTTTGGAATCAGCAGCAGTTTTAAAACATACTTCAAAACCTCAACAAGTATAGCTAAATAAATTTACCAAAAATCTGGGAAACCGTCATTTTAAGATCTAATTAATACTTGTTTTCTCTCTCTCTTATAATTTTCTTACCATTTAGTACTGTAATCAATACTGTTAGAATAAACTAACATGTACTGCTAACACATAAGCCTTTCTACTCATCTGGGAACATTATATAGTGCAATATATATACCTATACTTCAGTTGTAAGTCAAGAATACATACAAATTCAGTGTAATTCATTAACTATATGGATTCCACAAGCGGCACTACACTTACTATCAAAACTGGACATATGAAACTGCTGCTTACATTATGCATGATGTTGTAGCCCAACATAAAAGCACTAAAAGCAGTTATTCAATTCACTCCACTGAGTGAAATAAATAACAGCTAAGAATTAGCAATAAAAAGAAACTGAAAATAGCAAGAATATGGAAAATATTAAGTATGCACTTAATGGCAAACTTAAATAATAAATAAAACATTTCAGTTATTTATATATAATTCAACTAGTTTTCTGATATTGCAAGGAAATAGCTGAATTAATTTCTATGGAATGAGACAGAAATTAAACTAAACAGAACACTAGCAAAGAAACATTCAGATAAATTAATGCTTATATTCACATGTACAGGGTCTAATAAGATCGCCATAACTCCCATTTTCTCTTTGTCTTGTCAACATAGAGAATAGTATAAGATTTCTGATTCATTTCATAGAACTTCATGTCTTTCTGGTGAAGCATCATGCAGATTAAATGAAGATAATGTGATGACAAAATGCCAAACGTGATATGTGACCTCACATTTGGCATTCAAAGTCTTTAAATTTTTTCCACTGAATTAAGCTTAGCAGACAGTTATAACAAGAAAACTTTTGTAGATTAATTAAAGGCTGGCTAGGGATTTTTTTTTCTTGTTTTGTAGTGAAATCAATGCTTGTTGAATATGAAATTAATATGAATACTTAAGTCACTGCAAATATTAAACCTCTGCAGTCAGTCATCAACAGCAATGCTTTTTAGTTGGAATATGAACTGCAAATTATCAGTCAAGAGTTGATAAATTAAGTTTTCATTTGGATTATGTTGCTGGACAAAGGTTCAATGAGAGGATCTATATAATTATAATATGCTAGTTATTTCCTAGCATTCAAATATTGTTGATGTTCAGAGATGCATTTATTTACAGATCTTCCTGTTTGTCCATAGTAAGACAAGTTACAAGAACATGACACTTCATATACACCAGGTAGCATCACTTATATTTTAATTTAATTACGGCAAATAGTTTTTAATCCTTAAACATGCTACCGTATGTAAGAATGCACACCAATGTTTTCTGAATGTAATTCCTATTGTTGTTTAATATCTGTACTGATAATGTCTTATGATACTTAAGACGAATATTTACATATTAAAAAGTTAATTACTGTGGCATACATGTGAATTTTTAGTTATGAATACTCCACAGGTTTCACTATATAAGAAAGCTACACGTCATATTTAAACCATATGTCAAATTGGCAACTCTCATCCATTCATTTAAAGACAAAAACTCTCTTCTTTATTACATCCAGGAATTTATGAAGTGCCCTGGCTTACTATGGACAGACAGAAAGAACTGTTGACAAGCGCCTAAGTGAACATAAAAAATGCATTCGAAATTATCATTATGGCAAGTCAGGTCTAGCAGACCATGCTTTGGATACCCTTTTACACAAGATCAAATGGAAGAAAACAAAAGTGCTACACAGAAGTCATTATAAGTTAGTTTTTTGGAATCAGCAGCAGTTTTAAAACATACTTCAAAACCTCAACAAGTATAGCTAAATAAATTTACCAAAAATCTGGGAAACCGTCATTTTAAGATCTAATTAATACTTGTTTTCTCTCTCTCTTATAATTTTCTTACCATTTAGTACTGTAATCAATACTGTTAGAATAAACTAACATGTACTGCTAACACATAAGCCTTTCTACTCATCTGGGAACATTATATAGTGCAATATATATACCTATACTTCAGTTGTAAGTCAAGAATACATACAAATTCAGTGTAATTCATTAACTATATGGATTCCACAAGCGGCACTACACTTACTATCAAAACTGGACATATGAAACTGCTGCTTACATTATGCATGATGTTGTAGCCCAACATAAAAGCACTAAAAGCAGTTATTCAATTCACTCCACTGAGTGAAATAAATAACAGCTAAGAATTAGCAATAAAAAGAAACTGAAAATAGCAAGAATATGGAAAATATTAAGTATGCACTTAATGGCAAACTTAAATAATAAATAAAACATTTCAGTTATTTATATATAATTCAACTAGTTTTCTGATATTGCAAGGAAATAGCTGAATTAATTTCTATGGAATGAGACAGAAATTAAACTAAACAGAACACTAGCAAAGAAACATTCAGATAAATTAATGCTTATATTCACATGTACAGGGTCTAATAAGATCGCCATAACTCCCATTTTCTCTTTGTCTTGTCAACATAGAGAATAGTATAAGATTTCTGATTCATTTCATAGAACTTCATGTCTTTCTGGTGAAGCATCATGCAGATTAAATGAAGATAATGTGATGACAAAATGCCAAACGTGATATGTGACCTCACATTTGGCATTCAAAGTCTTTAAATTTTTTCCACTGAATTAAGCTTAGCAGACAGTTATAACAAGAAAACTTTTGTAGATTAATTAAAGGCTGGCTAGGGATTTTTTTTTCTTGTTTTGTAGTGAAATCAATGCTTGTTGAATATGAAATTAATATGAATACTTAAGTCACTGCAAATATTAAACCTCTGCAGTCAGTCATCAACAGCAATGCTTTTTAGTTGGAATATGAACTGCAAATTATCAGTCAAGAGTTGATAAATTAAGTTTTCATTTGGATTATGTTGCTGGACAAAGGTTCAATGAGAGGATCTATATAATTATAATATGCTAGTTATTTCCTAGCAAAGAAGTACAAAAGGTTTTTTTTTTTTGAAAATTTGCAGAACAAAAATATTTTTCCAGAAGCTTGCAACCATTCATTCTAAACTTTTTTGACAAATTCAGATCACTCAAGTATTGTTAGATATATTGAATGACACTCTGTCAATGAACAGGTTAGCACAAAAAAAGTGAATGAACATCGTACATTGATTTTCTCCCACTAACCAATGGGTGTTGAGCTTTTTTTTTTTCCCACACAACTCAACATTTCAGCACTTCATGCCAATAAAACCTCAATGAATAAACCAGGTACTGTACTATTTGCTTTGACTGCTGCAATACCACACATGCCTGGTAAGCTGAAATAACCATTAAATGGTCTTTCAAGCTCACTTCAGATTACCCAGAGAGCTTTGTCAGAAGTTACAGTATATATGAGGTGTTAACCATTCTCATCCCTTCTTTTATAATCAAATACAGTTCATATGCTTTATAGATGAGAGATAAAATTTTGTTTATGATATTAACTTTTCACACATAATGAAAACTATTCATGAATAGTTGACACACTTAACAACTTCTGGCTCAAAAAAATATGGATGCTCTTGCACAAAAATCAGAAATTTTTTTTGTTGTGTAATTTTTCTTAATTTTTGCTTGGTATGCAAATTTGTTTTTCATTTTTTTGCCAATCCTGACTGATAAATGAAAGCCAACATTTGATGTTTTATGTGTTACACCGAAGAGCAGGGGTCGCAAATTTACTGACTTTTTGAATCACTGGTTTACATTTTTACCAAAATTTCGGTAAAAATTTTCAAAAAAAAAAAAAAACGTTTATTGGTAATTTCTTTTATTTTTAAAAATGTTATATGGAAAGAATCGACAATACCAGATAGTAGTAGAGGTGCACAGTGACTAATGGTGTGCCACAGGGGTCTGTACTTGGGCCACTACTATTTAATTTGTTTATTAACAGGAAATATTCAGTTGTTTGCCGATGATACAAAATTAAGTAGACCAATGGTCAATAAAGATGATGCTGATATCTAACAGTATGATTTAAATAGACTGGCAGAATAGGCAAAGAAGAATGGATGCCAATTTAATGTGGCAAAGTGTAAGGTTAAACATTTTGGAGTGAAAAGATTACCATCTGTGTAACATATTGAATTTCAAGATTACATCATGAAAATTATGGAAACAACCACCGTGTTAGAGTAAACTTTAGTTTAATATAAACCAAAATAAACACTCGACGTTTCGACCTTCACGTTAAGGTCATCATCTGAAGTATACACATATATACAAAGAAACAATCTGCACTACAATCTAAATGGTATGCTAAAGTTACTGATTAACCGTTAAAACCATTGGCCTGACCTCTGGTGAAAAAAAAAAAAAAAAAAAACCTTATTACATCCAAGTTAGAGTCCCGTTATTATTATTATTATCTATTAGGTTACAAAATTAAATTAAGCTGGAGAGCAATATGTTCACTACAACAAACCAGTATAGATGGTGGCCAATAAAAGCTGAAAAATTGTTTAGAGTCCTAAAGTCAGGATTTGCTGGAAAACTAAGTGAGCTGAATGTGTGTGTGCGCACACGCCATCCAAATTCTTGGGATATTTATGCCACATTATTGTTAAGATAGGGTGGTTAATCAAAATTTCACAGGCTTCTTTAACATATAAGATTACCTGATTAGTGAAGAACACCCTCACATGATTCAGTACATGAATAATGTGAATAAAACTAGGTTATCCATGGAAATAGTGAGTGTGATTAGTAAGGGAGTGAGGACTAGATTTTCAGTCAGTTGTGTGTGCTTTGTTGTTGAATGATTTCAAGGCAAAATATGACATACGTACAGGTATTGATAACTGTAGATTAATGTGTTTTTTTTTACCTCCCACAATGAGTCTGCAGACTCCATGGAGGTGCCTCATTGAAACATAAAACATGACAAAAAATTTTTTTTAAATATTCTGAGAGGAAAAACAATATTAATCACATAAATTATAAACTTAAAAATAAAACACTATTTTTATTGCTGAATTTTATATGTTAATTTTCAGCTTACATAACCATCATAAGATGATTATGTAAGCCCCGAGTACTTCCACTAACTTTTCTTTTCTTTTTGAGCACTATTTACACACACCTGCAGTGCCTGCTTTAGTATGTTTAAAATAATATCACAGCGAAATTTTATCCATGGCTACAAAAAAAAAAACTTTTCAATACCTCCTTTCATCAAATATCAAGTCACATGAAATTTGCTAATTCTTACCTTTGATTCACTAATTGATGCAATATATCAATTAACTAACACTACTCATTTCAGTACATGGCTTTCCTTGCATCAGTACACCCATAATCAACCAACTAATTCAATGCTCTCTCTCTCTCTCTCTCTCTCTCAACAACCAGTCAGAATGCAGAAAAGGGATGTCATTTTGTCCATTAGTAACAAAATGTCAAAATATCTGAATACTTTTAACATGTTCATAATAGGCAGGGAAAGTGCTTCCATCGAAACCAAATATATATATGGCAGTGGTGGTGATGGGGTGTAATGAACCTGTTTGTTTCAAGATGTATTAGAAACCAATAACTAAAGGCAATTCTATATTTGGTTGGTATATTTAAACTAACCAATAATAATGAATAAAAAAGCTCTTCTATATACTGGTAGCTTAGTACTGTAATGAAAATGATCAGTGAAACATCTTCCCCACAAAAGACACCATACCCACAGCTGCAAATAAAAACAGATTATTGTAGTATTAAACACAGTATACAGAGTCAATGCACTATATTTAGTGTAAGTAGAGACAACTAAAATTTATGACCCAGTAGAGTGAAAAACATCCTTTTTCCACAGTCTCCATATAGCACAGAAGTTTTACGAGCTAAACGAAGTTTTATTGTAGCACCAAATTAAGTGCTATGTCCTAAACAACCTTTTTTCCAAGTAACTGATAAAAAGAAATTTATTCATTCATTCATACATACATACTTCCCAAATGGATTTATATGTTGCAAACTTTCAGAAGCATATACTCCCCTGCCTCCCTTTTTTACTTGAAATAAGATAAGGTAATGGAATTTTCTATACCGTTAAAATGGTTCACAAATACTATTTTAAGAAATAAGTTTACCCATACTGAACTGGCAAGCAATATACATTTAACAATTTGTAAAAATGTGCCTGTCAGATGCAGACGACGTGTTATATGGTCAAGTGTGTTCCTACCTGACAAGTGTCTCGCACAAGATGCAGCATGTTAACTTTACAAGTTATTAGTGCTACAGGTTAATCACATAATATATGAAGCAATAATGCAAACAGTGAATTGCTAGAATAAGCATAGTACTACACAGCCACTACTTCACAAAATTTGTCAACAAAAGAATTATTACAATATGCATTCAAAATATTTTTGATTTACTTAAAATACCAGTAGAAAACACTGGATTACCAATAAATTTTTCAAGGAATTTTGCTCCATTTACCAATATACTAGTAAATGAAAATGATCAGTGAAACATCTTCCCCACAAAAGACACCATACCCACAGCCAAGTAAAAACAGATTATTGTAGTATTAAACACAGCATACAGAGTCAATGCACTATATTTAGTGTAATTAGAGACAATCCCTACACAAGAGGTTGCAGGATCTACAGCACATTAGTAATGTGCGTGCTAAGGGAAGGGGAAGAGAAGACATCTACTAAGGTTTCTTTCTGAATAGTTAAGGTCATAATCCTTAGTGAGCATTCATGGAATGAAAATGAAAAATGGTTTGGTGAATTTGCAGCTGGATATAGGAGGAAGAGGGGGTGATATGATAGAGACATACACGTTAGTAAGAGGTTTGTTATAAGATTAACATTGAAGAGGTTTTTCATAAATTGGTGAATAATTGGGAGAGAACAAGAAGTCATTCCCAGAAGCTATATAAGGAGGGTGTAAGCAAGGGAGTGAGAATCAGGTTTTGTTCATGGAGAGTTGTGAATGATTAGAATGCATTGCCTGAGAGCGTGTCAGAGAATCTGAATCTGTTTAAGACATGGTATATTGTTGAGCTGTGTATATGTATGGCAAAAAAGGGACCTCCTAATTGAGGTCCTTTTTTGACTCAATGGGATATAATAATAATATGAAAGGATGTTAGGTAGATGCTGCTGCAAGTGTTATAGCAGGCTTAGTGGAAAAAAGGAGATACCAATTCATCACTTTTTTTTTTTTAAGGAAATTACATAATGAAATTATAATAATTAGTCTAACATTTGCTATAATTTGGCAAAGTCAAATTGGTTTGGGAAATTTCGCATGAAACTACCCAAATTTCAAGTTTTATTGCATGAAACCGCACCAAATTTCATCCTTTGAACTTCAATAGCCAAGAACTAGGAGAACACTATTTAAGACTTTAGGCTCCACTTCAGTTGCCATGATTCAGCCTCATTTGCTCATTGTTAGTGCCTGCATGCACATATCATTCTATACTGTGTTCCATGACAGCAATTTGACTTTGCCAATATAGGAAATATTAATTAAATTTATTAGAATTAATAATCAAGTATATGTTGTAATTATCTTAAAAAATACAGTGATGAATAGCCAACACACAAGCCTGTCTACAAGATGCTTGTTAATTCATTGGAATAGCACTCATGAAAGCACTTGAAGAAAAGACATAAGGCAGAAACAGATCACCTGCAGGATAATGGTTGAAATGAAGGGAGGGGGTGTGTGGATGCTAATTCATTCTAGACAACATCAAGAATTTTAGTGAAAAACAATCTTTAGTCCTTATAAGGACTGGCTTAAAGGGGCGAAGCAAGAATGCTTTTCACCTTCCCCGTTATCTGTAGAGGACAGTGTAGGGATAAGGTGTTATTGAGCTATTGCTCTGATCATGACAGGAGGGTAACAGCAATAGCCGAGCCTCAGAACTTCATTGGCTACAGCATTGCCATCCATTACCCTCCCAGGGTAATTTCTTCTTCACAATCTTTAGTGGAAAAAGATGCAATTTTTATTTGAGACTAAGGAAGATATAAATGTGGTGTTTGTACTAGAAAAAGCAAAGGTTCAGTCCAAGAGGAGAGATTGATCTTGTCTGGCAATCATAGTACTCTCTCAAAGATAACAGAAGACGAATTTTTAGCATTTTTAGCAAGAAAGAAGGTAGGGCTGTGTTTTGATAGCATTGAAAGTGACTAGGTTATCACTCCACTAAAGAACAGTATGGAGAGTACTGGTTTTTGAAGATTCTAAAGCTTGAGAATGGTTGAGCACTGTAAGATATATGAAATGAGTAGAAGCAATAGAGTGCATGCACTATCATCAGCAAAATTATGGATAGGTTTAGAGATCAGTTGGGGTGGGGTGAGGATTGTCATTTACATACAGGAAATGGCAGAATAGCACTGGACCAGCAATGGCGAAATCCACAGATTTCTCTCCAGTGAATGAATAGAGAGGAAATTGGCTAAACAGTTACAAAGGAAGGTAGACCAAAGGATGAGAATTTGGTAACAGGCTTCTATGTCAAAGATGATTAAATACCCTGGAAATATAAAAAGCAGTAACACAGATTTATCCAAGGCATGTGTCCAGAGATAGATGACGAGGCCAAGAAATCTAGAATGGCAGAATATTGGTCACTGATTAAATGGCAAGTAAAGTAATTAACTGTTACTGACCAGCTCCATTATTTTAATTAGTCCTAAGGTCAGAGAAATGGATCACTGATATGAGGGCAGACTTATTTCCCTTTTTTTTTTTGGATCGAGATGAATACAGACTTGTGTTCATGTTGTGTGACAGACGACAACTGAGTATAAAGAATGTAAAGATTGTTGGTTCTAGAGCAAAGCTTATAAATACATTATTAAAATAAAGAGCCAAAAGGCTTCGTATATCATCATACATCTCCTAGGAGATGTGTTTTGCATTATGGGAAATACTAAGAATAGTGATCTACGAGTTGCCCTAGTATTGAACCATGTGTTTTAGTGTACGCTACAATCCACTGAAACTTTATAGTTCGCTATATATTCGGCATGAAACTCTTTGATTTGATTTCTATCTTTGAGTTTCTTATTCGGCTTTGAAATAATGTGGAATTTAATATCCCCTTAATTTAAATAAGTTTATAAATACATTTTTTTAATATTCCCTGGTAAGATACCACAGGAGATTTGCTTACACAAAAACCAAAGAAGAATGATGTCAGAAGGTCAGCTTTGTATTTAGGCGAGCATGCACACACACACGCGCACATTGTGGTGGTACTATCTGGATAACAGAAAGGAAAGAAGCACAGACAAGCAAAAGTTGCAGCACCCAATATCCTTTGCAAGGGAACAAGAAGCATAACTACCACTGGTACAAGAGGTGAGTTTTCTGCATTTGTTCTTCAAGAGTTGCTAGAATCATTTAAAAGTGAATAGTATATTTCATTTCAGACAAATTATGGAGACTACAACGGTGTTAGAAATAATTACTTATTTCTAAAAATGTCTCCATAATTTGCCTGAAATGAATGCTGATCCACTGTATAACATTAAATGAAAGGATGATTATATTTATTTAGAACTTTGGATATTTTTTCAGACCTATCTCATATAATGGGAGTTGAGAACTATTTTTCTATCCCCAATATCTTGGAATAGTTCCCATATACAGCTCTTGTACATCAAAGGAAGTGGGGAAGGAGGGAGCAGATATGCTGTGTCTTATTTCTTACAATGTTGAGATGGTTAAGTAATGTCTAAATAACTTTAATTACAACTGCAGCACATTACTATATGTGTTAGCCAGATTATATAGCAGGTCTGCACAACATACGGCCCACAGGCCACATGCTATTTATTTTTGGCCTGACTGTCTGATTGAATTATTTAATCATATGGGGAAATATGAAATTAGACTATTTTTTCCTAGCGTTGAATTAAATTTTTACTAAGACTACATGTTTATGTTCATGTGATTAATGTCACAATCATGTTTTTTTCAACTCGACAATAAATTGCATTTGGAGTTATTCCCACTGTAGTATTTAATAACAAATTATTACAATTGCTTCGAGGTTTTGTTAGCGCTCGTGTCGCTGCGGGGAAATTCAAAGTTACATCTCTGTGATAACGACTTGATGTCTACAAACGAGAACGAATCTTATTACACAAAGTTGGTCATGCCTTGACTGGCTTTGGCAGTGTAGTGGTTGGTTGTAGCTGGAGCAATACATTACATAACTGTTATCATAACCTGCATTATTGCAAGTTTTTCATCATTAGTTTTTTGTAATTAATATTGTCAATCTCGACACAATGAGCTTAAGTAAAAAGCGTAAAATAGATTCGGAACATCAAGCATTTAACCCCGAGTGGACAAATAATTTTTTTTTTTATTACATTATAATATAATGTGCATTGTTTGCAGGAAATCTATCGCTGTGCCAAAAGAGTACAATCTGAGACATCATTTTGAATCAAAATATCCTAACCTTGGCAAGTTGGATGCAAGTGAAAAGCAAATAAAAGCAGCAAAGTTATTGAAAGTCCTTAGCGGTGAGCAACAAGCCATTAAAAAAGTGACATCTACAAATGAAGTTGCCACAAAGGTAAGCTTAAAAATATCACAAGAAATAGTTGGTGCTGGCAAATCATTTACTGAGGGAGAGTTGATAAAAGTGTCTCATGATTGCCGTTTCCGAATTGTGTCCTGATAAGAAAAATAATTTTGAAAATATCAGTTTGTCCAGTACGACTGTTCAGTGCAGGGTGGCTGATATTGCAGAGGATCTTAAAGATAACCTGCAAAAATTGGCCAGTGAATTTGTCTATAATTTGCTTGCTATGGATGAATGTATACTGACGTGAAAGATGCTGCACAGCTTTTAATATATGTAAGAGGCATTAATAAGAATTTTGAGGTGACAGAGGAGCTTGCTGGTTTGTGTTCAATGAAAGGAAGAACAACAGGGAAGAAGTTCATAGAAAATGTAAAGATGTGTGTAACCGAAAAACTATCCTTAAATTTCAAGAATTTAGTAGCAGTTTGCACTGATGGTGCCCCATCTATGTGTGGAAAAAATGTTGGTGCTGTAACATTTATTGAACTGTATGCAGGTAAACCATTGACAAAATTGCACTGCCTAATTCATTAGCAGGTATTATGTTCAAAGGTTTTGCAGTTTGATCATATGATTAAAATAGTATTTGCTCTGGTCAACTATACTCTGGCTCAGGGTTTAAAACACAGAATGTTTCAGGCGTTTTCTAGAAGAAAATGATGCCAATTACGGGGATCTACCATACCACACTGATGTACGTTGGTTGAGCAGTGGTAAAGTTTTGTCATGATTAGTAGCTCTAAAAAATGAACTAGTTGAATTTTTGGAATCTCAAGAATCTATGGAAAATTTCTCAGAAATAATGGATGAAGAATGGAATCAAGATTTAATTTTCTTGTGTGATATTTTGGGTCACTTGAATGACCTTAACTTACAGCTTCAAGGAAAAAATAAGTCTGTTTTTCAGTTAATGTCTCTTATAAAGGTATTCAAAATGAAAATTAAGTTTGTTTGAAAATCATTGCTAATGGGGATATGTCACATTTCTTAACTTGTGGACAGAATATTCCATCAGAATATCATTCAATAGTGGGTGGAAAATATAAGAAGCGCATATCACTTCTAAGTGAGGAGTTTCAGAAAAGAATGCCATTGAGTAATGAAGACGAAGTCCGCATAAAAGTGATTGAGGATCCATTTTCTGTCGAAGAAGGAAATTTACCTGTCGAACTCCAGATGGAAGTTATTGATCTCCAGTGTTCTGAAAACTATCAGGTCAAGCATAGGGAGAGTACTTTACAAGAGTTTTATTCTATTCTGGATCAGGATAAATTGAAAAGTTTATTGGATACTGCCTACCATGTATTTTGTATGTTTGGTAGCACATATACTGGTAAACAAACATTTTCAGTCATCAACTTTAACAAAACCAAACAGCATTCACCTTTAAGTGATATAAATTTAGAGGCCATATTAAGAACGGCCACTTCAAACATGACACCAAACTTTGATAAAATAGTGGCAACAAAGAAATGCAATGTGTCACATTGTGACATACAATCACTGATATTTCACTGAGAATAAGTATGATATTCTCAGTGAAATTATTACTAAACTTTGTGTTTATGTTTAAGTGGTTTTAATTGAGAAATTTTGCAGCTACATCTGTTTGTAAATAATTTTGATTATAATTTTAATTGTAACTCTCTAAAAAAATTAAATATGCATATTAATTAGTATTAACTGTAGACCTACTAACAAATTTACTTAAGTTTAGCTGCAGTGGACTAGTCTAAGATTCTAGGTCCAAAATGATCTGGCCCTTGGTCAGGTGGTCAAAGTTGGTTTAGGACCTCAAAGACAATCAAGTTGTGCAGGCCTGTTATATAGTATGCCTTACTTTTTAATGTGAATCGGCACACACAAAAGGTTGTAAACCTATGACACATTAGAATTATGGGTGGGCTAAGAGTTAGACAATATAGAAACCCTATAGGCAAGACCAAATATGAAGTATATTTCAAAACACTTTAGGCCTCCAGTGAGCAGAGTGGTAATGGTGGTATCATAATGGCCAATGAAAATCATCTACTACCTAGATATTCACACAGCTATCTCAGTCATGTTGGATTTGAACCATATCTGGTATTATGCTTGTTTTCATGACTAGTTTTTGATCAGCATTCTTCAAATTGGTCTTATTTGTCCATCTCTTATTTGATCAGCTGATGTATTTAGATCTTCTAAAGAAGCACTCTACTGCATCAACCCAATTATATCTTGGTCTTCTGCTAAGTTGTTTTTCAGCAACTTTTGCATCAAACATTTCGTATGGTAACCCTTTCTTAATTTGTTAGCCACCTAGTATATATATATAAACCACAGAAATATTCATTTTTATGCATCTACAATAAATTTTTATTGGCAAAGCAATAAAACTATATAGAGCAAATAACCCCCCACCCACACACAAACACACTATCACCACTGCACTCCACAGGTGCAAGCAAAACAAAGTATATATGCTATTGACCACAAAATACAGTAATGGAAATTATTTCCAAGAATTTTCAATTATATAAATATGAGATAACTGAAAATTATCACAGATCTCTCCCTTCTATTCTTTAACCACAAGAAATTTTGAAACGATTTCCAAAACCCAAGAAAAGCTTGGCTAATGCTAAAAAATTAATCAGGTTTAATGTATGTCCACCGTTTGTAGATCTCTGCTTGGCGTTTTGCCAAGAATAGTCGATCATGCTGAAGGGGAGAAAGAAATAAAGGATGCACGAATTGGTCGCCAACATGCGAAATCACGTGCTTTCTTGTCTGTCACTGTACTAGTAGTAGCTTGATTTTTATTGTCGCTTTTTTGCATTATTTTTTTATTATTAATTTGTATGATGGATCCAGTACAGTCAACAAGTTCTGTTGTTAAACGTTTCAGCAGCTCTTGCAAAAGAATATTGATAATAGAGGATAAAAGGAGACTTGAAAGAGTGTTGATGAATGATGTGGAAGTGGATGTACAGACTCAGGGAAACTAGATTTATTAAGAGGGGGGGAGTAGATATGCAGACTTTAGGGGGGGCAGTTAAGTGTATGAATGAGTATATTATGCCCGGGCGAGTACGAGGGACAACAAATCAGAATGGGATAATTAGTATAAGGAATCAAAGTAGGGATGGGACAAATGGGCTTCTGCGATTCATGTACACTAATGCCAGGAGTATTAGGAACAAGAAGGAAGAGTTTTTGGCCATGGTTGGCACTTCCAGGCCACAGGTTGTCGGTATTAGTGAAACATGGCTGACAGAAGATGATAAAGCTAGTGGGATTGAATGCGATGGGTATAGCGTGTTCAGGAGTGATAGGGTGAATAAAAAGGGGGGAGGAGTGTTATTGATGATAGCTGATGAGCTTCAGCCAAGGAGTATAGAAGTTGAACTGCAGGATGGGGAAAAAAGCACATTTGAGGCTGTTTGGTGTGAGATACAATCTAGCAGAACAAAATATACAATTGGGTGCTGCTATAGACCTGGTGATGGAGTGGATGGTGGGAATAGTATGCATAAGCAAATAGAAAAAATGAATGGAAGGAGGGTAATTATTATGGGTAATTTCAATTATGGTAACATTGACTGGAAAGAGGAGAGGGCACATGGGAGGAAGGAATTGGATTTTATGCAGTTATTAAGAGACAACTATCTACGGCAACATGTATTGGAAAATACCAGGGGACAGAGAGTGCTGGACCTAGTAATTGCAACTGAGAATGTAGCTGTAACGAACATGACCATGTTGCCACCAATTGGTGAGAGTGACCATAAGGTCATGACTTGGGAGGTGGCTAAAGGAGTCGAATTTACAATTAAGACAAGGTATATGTGGAATTACCGGGCTGGTAAGTATGACAAGCTTAGGTGTGTGCTTGGCTCAATGCCATGGCATGTAAAACTGCAAGGGCTGGATGTTGATGGTGCATGGGAGGTGGTTAAGAACTGTTTGCAGGAGGCAATGGTTGACTGTATACCAAGAGTCCGAATAATAAATCAGGTAGGGGTTAAATGGATGAATAACACTATTAAGCTTGAGCTGCAAAAAAAGAAACAATTGTGGATGGAATTTAAGGAGAAGGGTGACCATCAGGTGCATGAACAGTATAAAGCTCAGGCCAGGATGGTAACAAGGGTGGTAAGAAAAGCAAAAGCAGATTACGAAAGGAAAAGGCTAAAGAGAATCCCAAACAGTTTTTTCAATATGTTGCAAGTAAAAGGAAAAATGCTCATGGTAGAATGATCTTAAAAAATGCTGAGGGTAGGGAGGTAACTGAATCAGTCGATGTTGTGGAATTACTGAGCGAGCACTTTGCAAGAGTATATCATCCAGGTGGTGGCTTTGCGGAAATGGAGGAACCAACAGCTTATACTGGAATTGTGATGAATGAGGTAGAGGTAACTAGTCTATTACAGAACCTCAATGTCAATACATCTGTGGGATTGGATGGTATACCAGCTCGTGTCGTACGTGAAGCGGCCAAAGAATTGTCAGTGCCCTTGACCATTATGTTTAATTTGAGCCTCAGGACTGGGTCAGTCCCAAGGGGGTGGAAAGAGGGGAAAATAGTTCCACTGCACAAAGGTGGTTCCAAGGCTGCTGTTGAAAATTACCGGCCAATCAGCATAACAGGAATCATTATCAAGGTCTTAGAGAAAATAGTCAAGAGGAAAATACAAGATTGGATAGAAGAAAATGGGATACTGTATCGGGGACAGCATGGTTTTGTGAAGGGTAGGTCATGCCTCAGTAACTTGCTCACGTATTATAACACAGTGACGGCTGAACTGGATAGGGTAATGAGTTTACAGTGATTCTACTGGACCTTGCTAAGGCCTTTGACAGGATACCACATGGAATTCTAATCAGTAAATTGCAGCATATGGGAATGGACATAGAGTTGGTGAGATGGATAGGAGGGTGGTTGACGGAGAGATATCAGAGAGTGGTTTACTCAGGAGTAGAGTCCACAAGACGGCCTGTGACTAGTGGTGTACCACAAGGATCTGTTCTTGGACCACTGCTGTTTAATTTGTTCATAAATGATATAGGAAAGGATCTGAGAGGAACAGTTCATTTGTTTGCGGATGATGCGAAGTTGGGTAGGGCAATAGTGAATGCAGATGACGTCAAAATTTTGCAGGATGATTTGGATAGATTGGAGGTCTGGGCTAGGGAGAATGGATGTCAATTTAATGTGGCAAAATCTAAGGTTATGCATTTTGGGGTGAAAAGATTGGAGGCAGTTTACTGCATTGGTGGAACCGTGCTCCAGGAAATTGATGAGGCACGAGATTTGGGAGTGTTGGTGGATAAGGAATTGAAATTCAGGGGACACATTGCAAAAGTGGCCAAATCAGCTCATCAAATCACTTGGTTGCTGAAGAATACGTTGACAAGCAGAGACAAGCAGGTTATTGTTCCTCTGTATCGAGCCTTGATAAGACCTCATCTCGACTACTGTGCTCAGATTTGGTCACCTAGGTTTCTTCTTGATGGGGAGGAGGTGGAGAGGATCCAGAGGCGAGTGACCAAGATGATAGCAGGTCTGTGGAATGAACCGTATGAGAACAGGTTGAGGATTTGTGGGTTGCAAAAATTGGTTGATAGGCGGAGGAGGGGAGATATGATTGAGACATTCAAATTACTGAAGGGTTTATAAAATTAATTCAGAAGATATTTTTGAGAACAGGGCTGGTTGTGGGAGGACTAGGGGACATCCATGGAAACTGGGCAAAAGTGTGGTTAGTAAAGGTGTTAGAGCTGGGTTCTTTACTTTTAGAGTGGTGAATGAGTGGAATGCGCTCCCTGAGTCTGTGGTGGATGCTGTGACAGTGAATGAGTTTAAGGCGAGGTATGATAGATACTGTATGAATGTCGAATAGTTGTGATGAAAATGATTTGGGGCCTCCCTCGATGAGTCTAATGACTCCCTGGAGTTGCCCGTAATAATAATAATAATAATGTGCTGACATTCTGCGAAAAAGAATCATTAAAAGGCAGTCTCCTTGTTCCCCTTTCTCAAGTCATAAAACGTGCAAGTGCAAATGCGGGCATATCGGGGTCGACTGTTAAAAGAATTCGCAGGGAATCAAAAGGTGAAGGTAAGCCAAATTTAAATCTCCTAAAAAAAAAAAAAAAAAAAAATGCCAGAGAAAGAATACCATCGAAACCGTAGCTTTGAATGATTTTGATGTAGACGTTATAAGAAGAACTATTCACGAATTTTACGTGGTCGAGAAAAGAATTAATTTTCTTTGGAAAAGAAAAACTTTAAGGAAAATACTTCATGAAATCGGATTTTGTTTTAATGCTATTGCTATATTAATGCTATTGAGTATGTTTGGGCAGAAGTGAAAAGTTTCATTCACCATCGCAACGTAACTGAGGATATTGACATATCGAAACTTTTTAAGCTTTCAGAACAGGCAATTGAAAGTATTACAATTCAAAACTGGGCAAAATATTGCTCTCGTGTCACCTCATTGGAAAGTATGTATTGGGACAGAGACGGAATTACCAAAGAATTATGCGAACCTTTGGTGATCAATTTAAGTGAAAGTGATGGCGATTCGGACACCGATTCAGATGACTATGAAGATTAAAAGGATTTGATAATGGTATTTTTTTCTAACCTTTTTTTTTGCATGGGTTTGTTAAAAGAGTCACAACAAGTCATAAATAATTAATCGGTTTAGGACATTAAAGTGTCTCAGTTCTCTCAACTGTAAGTTTAGAATATCTAAGTTCATTTGAAAAAAATTTGTTTTTCTGTATAATTATTTTTATTTTATAGAAAACTTTCTTAAAAATAAATTTAGTTAAATTTTTGTTTTATGCTATACCTTTTTTAATTTTGTTAATACTCTACGTACATTTTTCTAACTGTTATACAAACAAAATAGTTACATTTAAAAACTACAATGTTCGTAAAAGAAAAGCTAAATTTTCCAAACTGTAATAATAAACAAACTCATCCCAGAAGACAAATTGATTACCCTATTATCGGAATGGATTCTCCTTTTTGGGACATGCGCAGAAGTGTCGAAGGGTCTCTAATCTGTGGGCGAACTATAAATTATTTTTGGAAATCAACTGCAGAATTAAGAATTGTGAAGCTTTATACAAAAGCTGTGTTTCCAAACCTGGTAAAATGTCAGAATCTTTACTTGAGACTGAAATACAAGAAATATAAACAGTTTCGAATTTTTTTTTTTTTTTTCCAAAATGATATAAAAAAAGAAAGTGTTTGGTTATTTTATGAAAGAAACAACCACTGTGGTTTTCTGTATAATGTTTGATTTATTTCTGATGACTGTACTGGAGAGAAATAAGAATGAAAACCATATTTATATAACTAGCATATAAAGCAAATGCAACTGCAACTCGATATTTCTAGAAATAAGTGAGAGAATATGCTGAATGACTTTGTTATCCTTTTGATCTTGTTGTAAATAATGTGCAGTATGACCATAAATTTTTAAAATATTTTAAAGAGCAAATGTTATATATAAACTCTGACATACAGTCTTCATGGTATTAGATATTTTCTATACCATGAAGACAGTTCAGAGTTTTATATGACAATTCTGCCAAAAAAAACTTGAAGCTGGCATTTCATGTATTGATGAATGTGCAAAAAATGGGCCTACATGCTCAAAGCAGAAGGATATAATACATAAGTAGTTTAACATATTTGCTTTAACACTGGTAGTTATACAGGGTTAGAATTAGCTATAGTATTAGCAAAAGCTAACCGTATAAACTGATCAGATGACCCATGCTAACATCTGACGAGTGAGATATTTACCTGACTGTTGAGCCAACAGAAAATTTTTCAAGCCCTGAACACAGATAGCATAAAAAGGCCAGCTATATCAGAGCAGTAATAAAGTCCATCTTTGTCTTAAAATACAAAGACAACATTTTGTTTCTCTTTCTAAAAACAGAAAGCTGCTGCAACTAAAGAAGTTCAGACAGATAGACACAAATCTCTAGTTTGCTTTAATTGCTTCTATTCAATCAGATAAGGTTTGCTGAAAACTTCATAAAAAATCTCACAACAGCAGTCTGAGCATGTTTTCATGTTTCTAACTTTTAAATGTGATAATAATAAAGAAATGAAAAATGAAGAAGTCTGAGAACAATCAAGAACCAATGGACTGATTTTGCATTATAGTCTTTATTAATGTAAGATAAGTTCATTAAAGCTCAAACCATGCCTCTATTCATGGCTGCTATAAAAGAGCAATTAGTGATTTTTTTTTAATTTTTTTCTCGACTAATTCATTATAAAAAAATGACCCAAACCTATGAAAAGTATATACAGTCATCCCTCGACTTATGTCCGTTTGAAGATATGTCCATAATCCCAAAAGAGAATAAATAACATTGTAGACTATATTTTCAAACAAGATGCAAGCAAGTATAAAATAAAAAGGGTTCTATTTAGCAACAATGCATCATGTGCAGTGACAACAGTGCATTCAGCAGCAAGTTCAGTAGGCAAACTTCATAAAAATCTCACAACATAAAGTCCATCTTTGTCTTAAAATACAAAGACATTTTGTTTCTCTTTCTAAAAACAGCATGCTGCTGCAACTAAAGCAGTTCAGACAGTTCCTCTGTTGACTGCGTTTGAAAAATAGGTTATTTGTGTGTTTATTGTCAAATATTTTCCGATATTTTGTGTAACATGCCCCCCCCCCACACACACACCCAATCAAAACCCTAGTGAAGAATCACAGAAAGAGGCGTACAATTGATCTTGAAACGAAGTCGCAAGTTCTAAAGCAACATGAAGCTGGTAAGTGTGATCACATATGACTTCAGATGGTCTCATTCTACAGTGACAGCGATTTTGAAAAATAAGGATAAAATTGTAGAGGCTGAAAGGATCTGCTTCCATTAAATTGATGATAGTGCTGAAGCAATGACAAGATGCTATTGGTAATATGGAAAAGCTACTTGCATCATGGATAGACGTCTTGCACCAAAAGTGCATATCCCTTAGCACTATGACCATAACTGCTAAGGCACTAAGTCTCTTCAACATGTTGAAGGAGAAAGCAGGGCCCGATTATGACTATGAATTCAATGCTTCTTTCGGTTGATTCACGAGATTCAAGCAGATTTTGTAGCATAATGTGAAAATGTATGGTGAATATGCAAGTGCCAATGAGAAACCTGCCAAGGAGTTTGTAATTCTTGGTTATCAGATCAATTGTCGCAGTATTGCAGTGCTTGAGTTCAAGTAACCCGAATTTCACTTAACGCCCCAAAGCACAAGAGTAGTGAAGCTGGGAATTCGGATATGCCAAAGAGAAGCTGTAAAGTGCTTCCTTTTAAGTGAAAAGTTCTCAACTTCATAAAATAATAATAAAAAAATGTATGCTGAGGTTGCGAAGATTCCATTCATGTAACTTTTATTGCAGTGGATGGAACATGTTCAAAGAATGAAAAAAGAAAGATTATCAAAACAAGCCTTAAAGTACACATTAGGAAAAAGAAAACCAGGACGTCCTCTCAAACGATGACTTCTAAGACTGGAACAGGCCATGCTAGGCCTAAATCCTTGATATGCGATGATGATTATATTGCTATAATTGTTCTATTTTATCATAGGTATGTATGATAAAGTTAACATCGAGGTCAACACATTTGGTCCAGCAAGTTTCCAATTTTTTCATTCCATCTAAAAAGTAAGATTTGTCAAATTGTGCAAAACAGTCATTGAAGACTTGATGACATCCTTGTTCAAAGAAACCTTTTTCCACCAAGCCAAATTTTTAAGTTTGGGAATAAGAAGTCACATGGCCTGGAGAATATGGTGGATGTGGAACCAATTCAAACCTCGATTTGTGCAATTTTTCCGTTGCTCCGGCTGGTGTGTGGGACAGTGCATTGTCTTGATGAAAGAGAACTTTTTTGTGCGACAATCTTGGCCGCTTTTTCTTCGGCTCTTCTTTTAAACAGTAAAATCACGAGTTGATGCAAAAAATACTGCGAATTGCAATTAAGCATCGCCAAACACTGCGTTAAAATGTATTTTCGCATGCGATTTTGATCGACAGTCAACAATCACAGCACCTGTCGTGCACGATGCCTACAATCTCATGCACTTTCACTCAGCGGTCTCCCATAACGATACCATGGATTTTGTCAATCATTTCCTTCATAGTAACCTCAGTTGGGCGACTGGAGTACACTTCATCTTTGATGGACTTACGACCACGTTTCAACTCATTTATCCAAAAATAAATACGGTAAAACCCCATTTTTACGTTCCCGCAATTTATGTTTTCCTACCATTTACATCATTTTCCGTTGGTCACGACTTAAGGCCTATTCTTACAATATGTTTTCCCGCCATTAACAACTTGATGTGGACATTATTTCCCGTGATTTGTGTTTTTTTCTCGGGTGGCAATACCGATTTTCGAATCGATTTCTGAGGAAATCTGCATTTCTGTTCCCAGATGGCATTGCTTTCAGCTGTAGTTTCGTTTCCGCCATCACAGTGACCTGCACCTTTGCAGCAGTAATGTAGTGATGAGCGATACCATGATTTTTCAATCACAGTACGAACTGATATTGCACAATTTCTGCTATGTAATTTAACATGTGAAAGTTGCTTCCAAGTTGCGGTGGTGGATTATCCATGTTAGTAACATAGAGAAAAAAGACAGAAAAAAATATTTCGGTAGAAGAAAAGATGGCAATTCTGCGACGTGTAGATTGGCATGCCAGAACACGTGCATTTAGAAAAAGATCAAGCATTGAACCCAATGCAAATCAATCTGGCGCAATGTCAAAAAAAAAAAAAAAAAAAAAAAAAAAAAAAAAAAAGCAAAAATAATCAACAATTAAAGATTTTTTTAAATAGATAAATGTAAGTAATTGTAAATTCATTTATTGTCAGTTATTAAATTTTGTAATCGAGTATGTAGACTCACATACTAGCAGTAAGTCATCTTTAAGCCTTTTTTTAATGTTTTTTTACATTTCCTGCTATTTACACTTTTTTCCATCAATCCCCTGAAAAGTGTAAAAAGGGGGTTTTACTGTAGTCTTTAATGCTAGTGCAGAGTCCCCATGAACTGCATCTAACTAGACATTGATCTGCGCGGCCATCCACTTCTTCAAATAAAAGTGTATATCATGGCACGAAACTCGTTTTTCTCGATTTTTACGAAAAATGTGAACACAGTCATTTTAAATTTTTGCCAAATGAGAACTATGCATTCCACCTGGCTAAAATTTTGCCAGGGGTCATGAAAGAGATAATACGTGCCAACACTGGTATGAATGAGCAAATTGTGTTGCCATCTATTGGAAATTTACCAAACTTCTCAAACAATCCTCGTGTGTGTGTGTGTGTGTATATATATATATATATATATATATATATATATATATATATATATATATAGGAAAAAAAAACATAGTATATATAGGGGTCTGTAGTACTATCTGCTGTTTCAGGTATCTGCGGGGGTCTTGGAATGTATCCCCTGCAGATGGGGGGGGGGGAAGTACTGTATAGTTTTTCCACAAAAGAATGCCAGTATTTTGAATGTCGATTTGGAGTAAACTGCTGCTTACTGGAAGATGCGATATGTGCCTTTTGGCTGGAAAAGCCTTGGGTTTGATTCTCATTGCTAACATGAGGAACTTCAACTAGATAAAAGAGCTTTGTCACCTAAAATTAAGTCAGTCAGTCTCATATGAAGGTGGTAGTTTTTCATCCTGCAAACAAACAATATGCAGTGGTCAGACAAGAACAATGTATAATAGGGCCACTACGTGTGACCTACATGTCATGTGTTGGCCGGCATTTGTCTAAGGAATAGGGAACTAGATTTATCGTCTCCAAGACAGGACATGAATCAGATTATTGGAAACCTTATTTAAGAGCAGAAGAAAAATCATTCATAAATCTGGATTAGAGAGAGAGAGAGTAATAAGCAGATGATGTAAGAAAATGCTTGGCAACCAATTAAGAAACTGACCTATGACTGCTTCTACACCAGATCAGTACTGGGAGGGGGTTTAAGGGTTGAACAGACCAGAAATCCTACTCTAAAAACCCAAACTAACTTTTTAGGCCATGTCATCTCACAGTGCACTATGAAATTCATCTGTCACCTAAACATATTTAATAAACATTACCAAGAGTGAGATTTGAATCCAAGACTGCCAGGAGAGTGGTGATACTCTGCACTCAGCCATATTAGCCTAGTAAATATATAGTATTCAACAGATGATTTTTGAATTAAAGAATTAAAAATCCAAGTTTATTCTCAAAGAAAATAAGATCTATCTATTCTTAAGTCAACAGTCACTACTTGACTGGCATGGCCAATTTTCATAGAGTAATGCTAATAGATGAGGAATTTACAACTAGATTATAGCAGCTAGCAGCTATAATCTAGTTGTAAATTTGTGTAGTGACTTTCACTACACAAAACACCTTGCTTATTTAAGGCATGAGGTAGCTGTTGCCATGTTTTTAGAGCAGGAATTCTGTCTCTCACCACTCATGCATTACAGATAAGAGCCTACACGGATATACAAAATCATACAATAGGAAATACTATTGAGGAATGTCAACAGTATTTCCGATTGACAGTATTCTATTCCCCAACAGTACCTTTTGCAACGCTATACAAAAAATGTAAATGAAACAGATGCTAGCATACTCCTTGCATGTAAAATTAGTTACACAGCAATCCCAATAACACACAATAGAATGCTATCTACAGCTCCAAGAATACTTGCAAGAACTGGACTACATAGTTGAACCATAATAATAGAGCTGAATGAAATGATCACATTTCCCTACCTAACCACAATTGAACCCATGCTTATATCAAGTGTTTTGCTTAAAATCACCCAAGAAATCAATGTCTTTAGTAGTATGGTAGATTCCTCCTGTAGCACCCTGCATACTGGTTGTGAACTAAATTAAGATACTTCATAAAGTCAGTTGTGTTTATTTATTCGTATGGAGTTTCCTCCCTTTTTCTCCCCTGTCCCTATTGGGACGAGTTGAGCCGCCTCGTGGGGGATTAAGTATTTATGGCTGTAGGTCCGTGTGTGTGTTCACAGGGGCGGTTTGCCTGCTTGCGGGATGAAAATGCCAGATAAACTGGCAGAAAAAAACCTACTGCCCGCACCCAAGATGGGCTAACTTGGCAATAGCTGAGGAAGATCTTCAAATTCCTCACGTCTTCGACGAGAATCGAACATGGGACACTCCTTCCCTAGTCATATGGTTGCGAAGCGCACAGCCACTAGGCTAACCGCGCAGACAGTCAGTTGTGTGAGTTATCTACTTTCATTTGAGGAACAACATGAAAAGTTGAATTCAATATCAGTGGTGGCCAGTGAAAATCAGGGGTGCTGCATATACAAAAAAAAAAAAAAATTCCTAATCAGTAACGAATTTATTAATAAATAAAGTTACATATTAAAAATTGCTTTATTAAAAATATTTCATCCTCACCATGAACAAACACCAATAATAAAAGTTTTGTATCAATAGCAATGACAAGTGCAAACGAATATCAGCATTAGATCGCAGTGCATATGTTTCGTGTAACAATAACTGAAAAAAATATAATTCTTTTCATATTTTCAACAGTGACACTCATCATAATTCAGCCTTGTATCTATAATAAATAAATAGATATGTTATTTTAACAAAATAAAATAAGATTTACAAAAAAATAGTTCACCACAAACACATGCCAATAATAAACGTTTCATATCTCACAGAAATAACGAGCGCAGGCATAAGATACACTGCCCAAGTGGCAGTGTATCTAATGACATAACGTGCAAAGACAAGCGCAAACGAATATCGGTGTTAAATTGCAGTGCATTTGTTTTGTGTAACGATAATTGAAAAAAATATTATTATTTTCATATTTTCAACAGTGACACTCGTCATGATTCAGCCTTGTATCTATAATAAATAAATAATTATATGTTATTTTAACAAAATAAAATAAGATTTACAAAAAATAGTTCACCATGCACACGCACCAATAATAAACGTTTCATATCTCACAGAAATAAGGCACATAAGCATACTAAAAATACACTGCCGTTTGAGCAGTGTGGGAATGACGTAACATGCAATGACAAGCACAAACGAATATCGGCGTTAGATCGCAGTGCATTTGTTTCGTAATCTAAAGCGTTAATCGAACAATTCCAATTATTAACTATTCAGTCAATGTCAAAACATAAGCTGTAACCTTTAACATGTTGTACTGCATTTGTATAATGTTGTAAGCATTGTTATTATTTATAAACACAAACAAAATTTAATTTTTTCATCATTTTTTAATTTAATTTTTAATCATTTTTTTACTTGAGGGTGCTGCAGTGTCACAGTACTCATGTAAGGGCTGCCACTGAATTCAATATATGCAAGAAACAGATGAGAAATGTACAAATTTTACTGACACAAAAACAGGTGAGATTCTTTTGAATAAAAATACAAGATAATTTATTGAATCATGAAATTATAGAAAATGGAGGAAAGTAATTATAATACTAAACACTGAGACACATGGAATTTATCTGTAAAAGGAAATCTCAGAGTAATCAATAATTATTATGTAACAGCTCCAATGAGTCCAAAGACTCATCAAGGGAGGACACCTGCTCTACAACTCACCATCTCCACAAATCCACCAACTGCAACTACCTTAATCATCTACACTAACGCCATCTACTGCCGACCACCACCAGTAGTATTTTCACAGACAATCACAAACATCCATGCCTATGCCAGGATTTGAACCAGCAGCTTTTTGACTGGAGAGTGGATGTGCTAACTACTCAGCCAACCAGGCCAGCTGGCCGAGTGGTTAGCATAATGCAAAAATTAGCGATTCTGTACTTGGAGTTCCACTGAATTTAGGAAGATCCAAAAAAATTTTGGATCTTTCCAAAGATTTAAACAATAAAGCAAGGAATAAATCTCAGGTGCTTTTAAGATCATGTGAAATTCATTTCAGGATTTTTTACATTTTAAGAAATATAAGATAAATATTATAGGAAATTTTGAAAACATAAGCAGAGATAATAATAATGTTAAAACTGATAAAAACCAGAGCAGAAATCTAGCAGATAGAAATTTTTAGTTTGAACATGATCTGAAATACAAGCCTGAGTCCAGTTCAATCTAAACTTTGAAAAAACTGAGGCCTGCATCAGAAATTCCATATTGCAGCTAGAAGGATGGTGTGATGTGCCCTTTTTGGTTGGAAAAGAACCAGGTTAATTCTTATCATGTAATTTATTATAAAAAGTGTAATCTTTATAAGGTCTTTTTCAACGAAAGTAAAAAATGGGTTAGCCAGTCTCATATAGAGGTTAGAGGAGTATCTCTCTCTCTCTCTCTCTAAACATTAATGGACAAAAATTTCAACAATGGAGTTCAGTGGATTATGTAGTAGCATTGTCTCCCAGTGTCATAGTACCATGAAGATGTCATGCAATAATAATTTGAACTGAATATAAATAAGTTTGATATACAAGTTGCCATTTTTGAACAAAAATGTGAAAAGCCAGTAGTTACAATTTATCTCTAGGTGGAGCTACTGCATAGCTTCTGCCAAAACAATATGCAACCAATCTGTTTGTACAAACAGACTTTAATAAACTAAACATAGAATTTAATAACCTCTAATCTCAGGAGAACTTTAAGAATTCGTTTTTTTATATATCTTTGAAACCAATGTTTGAAAATCTATTTTGACTTAAAAAAAAAAACTGCTAAAAACTCATCCCCACCCCCAACAGAGTAATTCTTCCAACCAGGATGAGGGCACCAACAAAAATTTTAAATATCTCAAAATGCTTACAGCAGAAAAGCAAGAAGTTACCCCTTCTGACAGCAGAACGTATGCAAAATCTAACTGCATGTTGCTCCTAACTATTTCATACCACAGAAACAACAATGCGTAACAAAATGGAGCTGCTCCCACATAACCAACCCATAAAGCTAAAAATCCACTGTATATCTACTCATTAAAATTTGGTTTAGAAAGAATAATTACCAGAAAACATATCTGAATATTCTTGAAGTTAAAGATTATTTCCGTATTCACAGAACTTTCAAATTAGTTACTTCAATTTGTACCTTATTTTCTATTATTTAATACTGAATTCTATCATGTCATCCTGCACATTGAAGATAATGTGGATGACAAACCAATAAATTTGTGTGTGTGTGTGTGTGTGTGTGTGTGTGTGTGTGTGTGTGTGTGTGTGTGTGTGTGTGTGTGTGTGTGTGTGGAGGGGGAGGAAGAGAGCCTCCATAGCTTAGTCGGCATAAACTAAGCCCTTTGGTTGGAAAGACCTGGGCTCAATTCCCGTCAGTGACATGAGGAAGACTACTTTATTTAGTCTCTTTCAGTGAAAGGCGAGTTAGCCAGTCTCATACGGATGTAGGGTTTTTTTTTCACATAGAAACTGTGTTTGTACCATGGTATAAACTGTGTTTATACCATGTTTCCTGTGCTGGTGGATTTTCATCCACCAGCACAGGAAACCAGCCTCGCAAACACACACACACACACAGTCATAAATACCCATGGCAAGGAAGGCAACAGGAAACCACCTCACATTGTACCTCCCTAGTAATTAGCTGCAACCCTCTCAAAGAGAGGAGGCCCCAGGATTACGATATATATTAGGTTGGCAAATAAGTTCGTTCAGTTTTTCAGAGTGGAATGAAAAACATTTTATTTAATACATATAATACATACTAGTCAGTTATATATCGACCCTCTTTATCAATGACCTCTTGCCATCTGTCCACTAGCTTCATTATGCCATGTTCATAAAACTCCTGAGATTTACTGGCGAAAAACTTATCCAGGTGTCTTTTGACAGCCTCCTCATTAGCAAAGGTTTTCCCGTTCAGAGAATTCTAAACGATCGGAATAAGTGGTAATCGGAAGGTGCCAGGTATGATGAATACGGAGGATGCGGCAACACATCCCAGCCAAGACGGAACAATTTACTCCAGGTTGTTAACAATGTGTGGGGTCTGGCTTTGTCATGGTGAAAGACAACTCCTTTCTGATTTGCCAATTGCGGACGTTTTGTGCTAATTGCATGGGCCAGTCGCATTAACTATGAGCAATAGACAGTTGAATCAATCGTTCTGCATCACGGTAACACCTCATAGTGGACAACACCTTTATAATCCCACCACACAGAGAGCATGATCTTCTTTGGGTACAATCCCACTTTCGAGGTTGTTTGCGGCAGTTCGCTCTTGTGTCCCCATGATCTTTTACATACCACGTTATCGTACACGACCCATTTTTCATCTCCTAATCATCTGCTTCAAAAATGGGTCATTTTCTTGGCGATGTCACAGTGAATCACAGGTGGATACGCGAGCAGTCATATTGGCCTCCGTCAATTCATGCGGCACCCAAACATTGAGTTTTGAAACATATCCCAGCTTATGCAAATGGTTTTCAACGCTTGTATGGGATATGTTCAGTACTGTAGCAATTTCCTGCACTGTTGCAATGGATTTTTGTCGACGATATCCTTCACAACACTTGAATCAACCTCGGTCAGGAGACCGGCACAAGGCACATCATTGACGTCGAAATCTCCAGAACGGAATTTGGCAAACCACTTTTGGCAAATTCCGTTCTATTAAGGCTCCATTCCCATATACACTGCATATTTTTTATTGACCTCCGCAGCTCGTTTGACTTTCTTGAAATAAAAAAGCAAAATGTGCCGGTAATGTATGTTATTTCCTTCCAATTCTAAAAATATGCTACACACACACACACAAGTGAAGTAGGCTGAACGAAAATTCACTGAAAGGTTACATGAAATGTCGCCTTTCAACTGCACAATAGCATTGCGCGGCAGCACAACAATAGCGACAGGCAAAGCGGCGTAAACTTGTACTAATGCATAAACCGAACGGACTTATTTGCCAACCCAATATATATACACAGAAAATCTCTGGCCAGAAGAAGCAACAACATGCAAGGACCTTAGCTAATCTTGTCAGCAATGACAATTAAATGAAATTGTTTTACCTCCCTTATTCTCAACTTATCCAAATTCTCATCTTGCAAGACGTGAAACTAGTTTTTACCTTCTATAAGAATTTCCCATACCAGCTATTATGGTCATTCACACCACTGATTTGTCATGTATACCACAGACTTGAGTTCTATTCCTGTTTTCTATGTACATTCATTAGTTCTTTGCCTTCTTCATGATTTTCATTTTCATATTTTTAATGCCATCATAAAGGACTGATTAAATAATAAAAAACAGATAAAAATCCTTGAACTAACTCACACATTTCATAGTATTAAAAAAATGGCAATCATCTTTCCAATGAAGAATATTCAGGTATATTTTTTGGTCAGTATTCTTTATGAAAATAAAAAAAAACAACGGATGATTGATGTGCTGCTTTAGAAGGCAGCACAACACACAGCTGCAATCAAGGGGCTTGAAAGCCAGTTAGAATAAAAATAACGAAATGATGGAAAAAAAAAAAAAACATCAGATATCCACTGTTATCCTTACCAAGACTCTCCTCCCTCATTTCAAGTGAATTAGAACTTGAGTACATCATGTTTTGTTTAAAATGCGAGTTCAAATTTAAGTACTGAAAATGTAGATGGAAGAACAATGGGACGATGTGTGCTTAGAATGGAAGAGACCTGGGTTCAATTCTCACCATAATGAGAGGAATCTTTGTAAGGCTTTTTCAATTGATGGTGAATAAGCTGATCTCATGTGGGTAGTTGGCTTTTCCTCCCTGAAACTCTGATTTTTCATCCTTTATACAAGCCAATTGGCCATTAGAGCACAAGCAATTTACCGACAAAAAATACAGTTTGTGGTGGTAGTTGGAGGATTAATTAGGAGAGAGATAGTGAGTGGTGTACAGTGGAGTAGAGTGCCTGTCCACAATGTGTGTCCTATTCATGTAATAATAATATCTGATAATGGATCGTTTGCATAAAAACATGCAAATCTTTTTAATTAAAATTCTAATTTCTTACGTGTCTTTCCCCAAAAAGTTTTACTAATTTGATTAAATCAAAATTTTAATGAAGTTCATTTTGTTTTAAGCTCAATATATTCAATATGATCATACAGAATATTCTATATGAATGAAATATTTCCTGTACATACTTATACCATGTTAAATCACCAAATAGCAGAACAGCTGCAAGCCGGACATAACAGAAAAGACAAAAGCCTTCTGTGCAATTTTTGCTGACAGTGGATGCATGCTTGCAATGCAACAAGTGACGAGTCATGAGTCTGTGCTCAAACTTCTGACCAACCTAAGCCAGCCTCTTTTTTTTTTAATCCCCTGTACCTCACATCAATATTATCGTCATTTCTTAAAAGCTTGGAAAGCATGAGCCTGGAACAGCATCTAATCGCACTTGATGAGACTTTTCTCCCATAAAATCAGTGAGAAAGCGCAAAGCAATTCATGATTAACATCTTAATAACATGCCAATGGATGAAAATGCCAACAAGTTTTGTAACCTCATGGCCTCACTGGTTCATGACACGACTGAGGCAGAAAACAAAAAAATAACATCATCATGAACTTCCAATCAGGAAAAAATGTGATGCTAAATGACATCATCTGCAAGCTCACTGAACAATGTAACTCTGATCATAGGAAAACTGTAAGGTGTTGTCATGGCTCTGGACATGCAAATACAAGAAGTGATTAAACAAACTTCCTGTGATTAAAAAGTGACCTGTGATGCATTAATGAGCAGATCTGCATTCATAACAACCATGAATAACAAGCCGGACCAGATCTTATGTGTAGCAGGAATAAGGTCAGCAACTACAAAAAGAACTGGAAGAAAATATTGAAATTTTAAAACTCCTATTCCACTACTATCTAATTATCTGGAAATTAGCCCATATACAACCAATTCCTATGACAAATCGTTCAAACTACTGTTCAATTTCTTTTATCTCAATTCTCTCAAATGTAATGGGAAGAACTATCGGCACTTGAGTTCTACACTACTCTGAAGGTTCTCAACTAATAAGCAACTGTTAGTATGAATTCAATCACTGTCGATCAATTTGCTGACTTGTGTCACCTGTTTCTGCAGAAATACAATGGAAAAATTTGACAATTATCATGTGGATGCCCTTGATATCTCCAAGGCTTTTAACTAAGTCTGGCATAGAGGTCTATCAGCAAGCTTCTATTATTTGGTCTGCATATTCCACCTTCTGCAACTGGGTTGCCAGCTTTGACTAGATGCGCACTCCATATGATGGTGGATAGTTCATCTTTTATGAATTTCATAAGGCTCTTTTTTTTTTGCCAACCTTCCTTCTATATATATATATTAACGATCTACTTAAACAAACTACCAATTCAGTAAGGTGTTGCTGATGACACTATATTCTTCCTTCTTTGGCAATTCTTTGTCAAACAGAAAAACTTTTCTGTTTGACACAGTAAGAGGTTGAAGGACGGAGTACAAACCAGACATGTAAAAGTGCTGTTATGTTTGGTGAAGGTGATGTTGTCAACATTCATATCAATAGCTAGTATAGCTAGTACAACCTCTTTAACATGCAAGTCAAAGGGATGAATGGCAGCCTGACATGTGATAACGAGTCCACACAGGATACTCTGGAAGCGACTTTATTTTTAGGGCATAGTTAAGATACAAATGCTTTCATCTAAGCTTTCATTAGCAGGTTCATTTGCTTTAACATAAAGACTGAATGGGTGATGTGGTGCAAAAAGCACCAGCAGCTATTAATATACTCTGATGATGGATAGGGTCCAACCACTGGAGTATGCGTTCCCTTGCAGAACTGTAAACGGAGACCCTTAATCAAAGTTTCGACCATACAAGTACACAATAAAGGCGGAACAAGGAACATCAATCAGCAGGCCATTTTGTAGAGGACAGAGTACAAAGGATATTCAATGCTTTTTGCACTTTTCCTTAAGTTGACAAATATGTGTAAGGACTGTACTCATTTTACACAAATTATGGACTCTACAACTGTGTCATAAGTAATTATTTTAATTTCCCGATGTTTCGACCTTCATATCAAGGTCATCATCTGGAGTATACACATATATATACAGAGAAAAGCTAAATTACATTTCACACAGTATGCTGAAGACAATGATTTGATCAACGGTTATTCTACTGGCCTGACATCTAGTGAAAATAAAATAAAATTACAATAAATAAATGAAATAAAATGAATTAACTACATCGAAGCTTTTTATTTTATTTTTGATCATTTATTTATTGCAATTTTATTTTATTTTCACTAGAAGCCAGTAGAATAACCAGTGATCAAATCATTGTCTCTTCAGCATACTGTGTGAAATGTAATTCCTAAGAATAGCTTCCCATATATATGTGTATACTCCAGATGATCTTAATATGAAGGTCGAAACCTCGGGAAATTAAAATAATTATTTATAACACAGTGTAGAGTCCATAATTTGTGTAAAAAGGATGCTGATCACCGTGTAACACAAAGGAGTAAGGATTGTATGCTTACTGTCAAAGATGAGTCCCAAGAACTTATAATACGACAAGTATTATATTTCAGTGCTACTGAAATATAATACTTGTCGCGTTCTTAAATTAGGATCTAGGTAAAGGATGAGTTTTCAGCAGAGTGTACACAGCTTTTTTCTGCTGAGAACCTGAACCCATTATTAAGAGTCCAAGAAGAGACGATCAACTGCTTGGTGAAACTGTCTTTCAATTACCTTATGTTGCAGTAGTGTCAGTAAATTATGAAGCTATCAACATAAAGAGCATTGTCTATTGTGGGAGAAAGCTGTTCAGTGAATGAATCAACTTTGATAGCAAAGTTTGTGACACTTAAAACAGAGCATCAAGGAACAACTTCTTCTTGATGACATGGCTGAGATAATGTGCTTCCCACGTGGACTTTGAAGACTTTTCTGGACAAAGTTTTTAATTAAAACAGAAAGGTGTCCACTCAGACAAAAGAGATCTTTTAAATATGACCCATCTCCAGGCTGCGTTATAAGCTTTTTATGCTTATAACACAGCCTTTTTCCATATCAAAGAAGACTGAAACCAGATGTTCTCGTTTCGGGGAAAACATCTCTTATACATGTTTCTAAATGGAACAAATGGTCCAATGTCGATCAGTGTCTATGAAAGCCACATTGCAAAAGTTTGTTGCTTTCTAAGTACAAGAGGAGCCTTACATTTACCACTTTTTTCCAATATTTTACAAAGACTGGTCACAGTGATAGGTCGATAGTTGTTTCCTTTCCTGTGATGGCAATGACAAATGACTTATGCCAAGATTCCGGAAGCTGTTCCTCTGCAAGTATTCTGTTGTATAGTAAGAGCAGGAGATCCAGGAGGTGATGGAAGTTTCGTCATCTCATAATGGATGTCATTAGGTCTCACTACATGGGGGAATTGAGAGACTGTAACAGTGCTCTTTTTTTAGTTCCTCTTTAACGAATGGCTTTGGCCCATCTACAGAAAAGACTAGCCACCGTTTCTCTTGTTCTTTTAATATTAAAACTTCAGGAGGATATGAAGCTGTTGTTGAGATTCTAGAAAACTTTTCTCCAAAATGTCAAACATGGCTTTGGGTTCAATAACAACATATCCATTATGATGCAAGGTAGATAAATGGTTTGTTCTGTGTCTATCTTTCATTTTCCAGATTTTACCCTATACAATTTCTGAATTTGCTGTTTGATTAACAGAAAAAGTAAACAAGATCCAAGACTGCTTTTGACAGAGTACATTTGGTGAAAGCAATGAGATTTGATGCAGCAGGGTATCTGTGAAATATACCCCATACTCTGTCCTGATCTCTTTTGACTGCTTGGCATTCAGAGATCCACCACAGTTTTGGATACAGTGGAAATCAAGTTTTTTTTTTGAAATTGTGGCTGCTGCTGCCTGAACAATACAATCCATTAAGTACTTTTCACAGCTTCATCGATAGGTGTTTGTAACTTCTTCAGCATTAAATTTTCAAGATGAGAAAAAGTATTCTAGTCAGCTTGGTCTTCACAGGCATCTGGAGAACATGGTTGATGTGAACAAAATGCAAATAACAGGAAAATTACTGCTTCCCTAGATGTTCTTTCAACATCCCACATGAGCAGTGGAAAAATGGCAGGGGAGCAGATTGCAAGAACCATTGTAGAATACAAGCGAGTTGGCATATGGAAGAAGGTATATTATTAAGAAGGGAGAAGTCGTAATTGTCAAGCATCAATGATACAACGATTCATGTTTGTACTACCTCACAAAGTGTTGTGTCGATTAAAGTCACCCATGAGAAGTAAGGGCTGAAGCAGTTGCAATATAAGATTATCAAGTTCGATCTCATTTAACTCATAACCTGGGTAAATATATGGAACATACTGTAATAAGAAATCCCACAGATAAGCAAGTCACTACAGCTATTGGTATTAAGCCGGTCATGACGAACAGTAGTATAATTGCCGATTTGGACAGCTACACCACAATGAGCAGGACCACGTCCAGTTCTGCCCTAACAAACCACAGTAAAATTTCTCAAGGCAGAGTCCTAACTGGGTTTTAAATATGTTTCCTGCAGACAAAAAGGCTTCTGTTTCTACAGAGAATCTTGATATCATCAATATTCTCAGGGTGGGTTATCATTAACCTCGCCATAATTTTTTTTGACAAGTGAATTCTCATCGAATGGGACCATTTTTAGAGCTGTTTAAGAAGCAAGACTGTAGGTTGTGCAACTGATGCACTCCATAGAAAAGCACTAGCAATAATAAAGTTCAGGTATGGTAAAATTATCAAATGGTGGAATAGACACGAGTTTGAGATGCTTTTAATATTTTCTTAACTGCCAGGTTCTCAGCATAAGAGGATTTCAGAAAGTGGGTAACTTCTTTTTCACATCCTGATGCAATATATTTTGTTCTGTTCTAATCTTTGGTATTTTTTTTTCATCCTTCAACTTCTGACATGCACGAGAGTAGACAAGATGATTGCCCTGACAGTTGACACATTTAGCTTTCTTTGCAGAGCAAGATTTGTAATCATGCTCTTTACTACCACATCAGGCGCATGTAGTAGAGCCATGACAGGCAGTTTGGGCATGTCCATATTTCTGACATTTAAAGCATCTTAGTGGATTAGGGATGTAGAACCTAACAGGTCAAATGAGATACTCTGCATTTACAGAAGTTTCAGACTAAGTTGTATCAAAAGTAAGGATGATGTTCCTGGTAGGAATTAGGTAACTATCCCTACAGATCGGGATGCACCTCACACCTGTCCCTCTCTGATCTTTAAGCTCAGAATATATTTTTTCATCAGTAACATCAATGAGATTTCATTCTGATATCACTCCTCTACAAGAACTGAGTATTTTATGAGGTATCACATCAGGCACATGTAGTAACTGGTATTCAACCCATTGATGTAGTGTTCAGTAATTTCTCTGAATGTTGTTAACTAGATGTTTCCACAAGGATATCACCAGAATGTAGTTTCTCGACTGTTTTAGGAGATCCTGCCAGTCCTTTTCAACCTTTTTGAATAAAGAAAAGTTACTTTTTCCCTATTGGCTTTTCACCTTTGCATGGATGATCAAAAATATTTATACTGGCATGACATATTTTGTTTCTTACTTCTGTTATCAAATGATGTATCTACAGTATCAGTACTTGGTTAGGACCTCATTAAGTTCACTTGAAATATTGGAGGATGAAGGATTCATTTCATGTCAAGAGAATTTTTTGTTCAGCATTAGAGCTCCCCACCCATCAGAGCCACACATGGACACCTACCATCAAGCAATGACCCCACTCAGGAGTGGAATGTCAGTGCTACCCCAGACACTATACCAGCACCAAAGCAAATCTTGAGCCCAATGTCCACACCATGGAGTAAGAGACTTACTGCAACACTGTTGACCCTAACAGACAAACCCACTAGCCAAAAGGATTGTCTTGCTGAAGCAGAGACCAAAGTAGTGCAAGACTACCAGGATCTCTCATTCTGGATGTTCACAGGTTGCCATCCCGTGTGTGTTTTGGTGCAACCGGTAGACATCCAGAACGAGGGATCCTGGTAGTCTTGCACTACTTTGTTGTGTTGGATCCCAGTGATAGTGGTGTGGAAGACAAAATAGTAATAAAGGACTCAGGGCAAGTAGAGCAAAGAATATGAGAAGAAAAGCAAAGAAAACGAGGAAGAATGAAAAGGGCCAGTACCATTGGTGGGTGAACCCCTCCACCACAAACAATTGTTCCCCCCCCCCTCCCCCAGAGAGAGAGATTGAACAATGCTCTCACATCTTGGGTAGTGTCTCTAAGAGCTTCCAAAAAATACTGGATTCTGTACAGAAAACGTAGGCTGATTAATAATTCCTCTCTTACTAATGTGCTCCCCTCACTTTCACACAAGCATGCAGTTACAGCTGCTTGCATCTTCTGCAAAAATACTTCTATGACCACCGTTCATCAGAATCAGCATCAATAATTTCCCCACGCTTTGTCAAATCCATTCAAATGCATGCAGCAGCTATTCAACAGTTCTTCACAGTTCAATCCTAAACCCAAAGAACAAATTTATCCTCCTCTTTGCTCAACTCTTCTACTACTGTCTTTGGGAAATCTTTCACCTTATGCATTTCAAGAAATAAAGAATTCAACAGTTCTTCATGTCAAATGCAAACTAGTTCCTTCACACCCATCCATGATAGTGTATTACACACTGACCAACTTCTCATGGATGAGTTCTCCATAAACTTTCTAATTTTACAAATAGCAGCAACATCCCCATCTTAGAAACATTTCCATTTCACTCACTTTCTCTTCATTAAATAATTTTCATGATAAGTAATCAAAAATTAGAATTTTATTAGACTAAATTGTATGAATAAATTAATATCTTTTAAGGGGTCAAAGCAAATTCATGCATAAAAATGAATACATCCCATTTTTGATACTATAACAACTAGAAGTAGACTAATCACATTTATCATTTAAAAAATCCTAATTCATGTACACACATTTCTGTAGCATACCTATTACTAATCATCCACTTATATGCTGCATTAACAAGGATGCCTGGCAATTCAATTTGAAACTTTGCTGACTAAATTGTATACCATATTGGCTGAAACTATATTTATACATTAGAGCGATACAATATAATCAGATATCATGTCAGATGAGGATCTACCTAGTAATACACAGAGTTAGCTTTGCATTAGGAACACCCACCTAATAACACACTTGCCAACCTCTATGAGCAATCATGGTTTGCAGACACCTAGGAACAGATTCCACAAGGTGTCAAACATCCTCCACGTACAACTCTATCCATGTCTGCTGCAGCAACTCCCATCAGTTCATGCTCATTCCATGGAGGAGGATCAGCAGTTCTGGCATATCCCACACATGTTCAAATGAGTTACATTCAGGGGAGTTTGGGGCTGATTGTGGAGAATTCGTTGTTGTGTTCCTCCAACTACTCAGCAGTTATACCAGCCTGATCACAAAGTTCATTGTCCTGTTGAAAAATGGCACTGTGGTCAGGTAGATCTCATACAGATATGGATGGAGATGGTTGGTAATAGGTCCTTGCAGCATTGACCATTCAAGTGTTTGTGGGATGATAACCAACGGACCTAGGAGACGTGCCATGAAAAAGTCCCCAGACCATAACATCACATCCACCAGCTTGTTGAACCCTGACTGTGCTGTGCAACCAGGAGATAGGGCTTCATGCTGTTTATGCCAAATGTGAACCCAGCCATTGGCAGAAAACAGGACTCATCACTCCAAGTGACCTTCCATCTGTCAAGGGTCCACTGCCAATGTTCCCTGGCCCATGCGAGGCATTATTTGTGATGTCTGGCCATTATCATGGCCATCCTTTGTTGGTCTCCAGCTGTGAAACCCCAGGTGAAGCAAGGTACACTTCATGGTTATGTGAAAATGGGTCGAACTGCTCCACTGTGCTACTGATGGGTAAGCTGTGTGACTGTTGCATGTTGTTGCTGAGATACCAGTCATGACACCTAAGGCTCACCTCTAAGATCAACTACGTGTGGCTGACCAGTGTGAGCCCTTCTACTAGATGTCTGTTCATGGTTAATCAAGTGATAGTACCCTTGATACAGTAGTACGGAAGCAACCAACAAGTGCAGCTGTTTCTGAAATACTGGCACCTATCCTCCAGGCACCAACTATCTGCATGTGGTCAAACTGGCTTATGTTGTCACATTTTCCCATTACTGGCAAACATTTACTGATTATGTACGGAGGATAGGTGTACCCTTTATAGTAGCTGCACGTGACGTTGATATCGCATCATACTTTGCTATTGCAGCAAATATGTAAATCGGAAGGGGGTGTTCCTAATGCAAAGCTAACTCAGTGTATAAGCCCCACTTACTTTTTATGAAAAGGTTTTCATAAAAGAACCAGAATAAATAGTGAAGTTAGCTATGGAAAAAAGCCTTAGGAGAACTGAAGAAGGTACCATCAGAGGAACAAGAAATATCTTGTCAGCATAACTGATGTTACCGAGACTATGATTATCAAAATGGGTAAGATACTTCTAAATAACAAGATGATTTATTCAGGCACCTGGGATGTGGGAATGGGGAGAACTCTAGTATTCCATGAATACATTACTACAAGATGACCCATAAGTCTTGAATGGGTTTAAATATTTAAATAACTTTTTTATTATTATTAAAAACATCATGAATAGAAACCAATTTCAAGTACAATTATGTGAGAAAATTTTAAAATGGTAAATTGGAACAATGCCGCTAATTTGTACCTCTGGGGCTCAGAAAATTTTATCAAAGAAGAAATAAAAGAATTTTTTGAATCAGTAGAGAGAAGTAATGATTTACAGAAAAGGAAAAAGCTGGTTCCTATTGTAGAGCTTAACTGAAGAGCAGGAAATGAATCCTACACAAAGAAAAAGGTCTCCACCCTGTATAGTTCGCCCACCGTTTGTAGATCTCTCCTTGGCATTTTGCCAAGAATAGTCGATTCATGCTAAAGGGGCAAAAGAAATGAAGTATGTAAGAATTGGTCGCCAACAAGCGAAATCACATACTTTCTTGTCTGTCGCTGTACTAGTACTAGCTTGATTTTTGTTGTCGCTTTTTTGCATTTTTTTTTATTATTAATTTATAGATCCAGTACAGTCAACAAGTTCTGTTGTTAAACGTTTCAGTAGCTCTTGCAAAAGAATATTGAATAATGTGCTGACATTCTGCGAAAAAAAAAATTGTCAGAAGGCCGTCTTCTTGTTCCCCTTTCTCAAGTCATAAAACGTGCAAGTGCAATTGCGGGCATATCGGGATCGACTGTTAGAAGAATTTGTAGGGAATCAAAAGGTGAATGTAAGCCAAAATTTAAATTTCCTAAATAAAAAAGTAAAGAGTAAAGAAAACCATCGAAACCATAGTTTTGAATGATTTTGATGTAGACGTTATAATAACTATTCACGAATTTTACGTGGTCGAGAAAAGAGTGCCAACTGTTCCGAAATTGATTCCTGTGTTTAAAGAAAAAAATATTTTTCCTTGGAAAAGAGAAACTTTAAGGAAAATATTTCATGAAATCACATTTTGTTTTAAAAAGTCCCAGAATAAAAAGAAACTTATCATGGAGCGAAGTGACATTGTTTTATCCAGAATGCAGTATTTGAGAGCAATCAGACATTTCAGGGAGGAGAAAAAACAGATTGTTTATCTAGATGATGAAACTTGATTTGATAGTAATTTAACTTATGGAAAATGTTGCCAGTCTAAAGAAGAATGTGGAGTGCTACAAATCAGAAACGTCTCGCTGTGCATAATAATTTTGTGTGCACGGGTGGAGAAATGGGTTTTTTACCAAATTCAAACTTACTATAAAAAGCCAATTCAACTACTGGACATTACCATGGGCAAATGAATTCTAGGATCTCCGAAAAGTGGGCAGAAGAAAAACTGATTCCAAACCATCCTATAAATGCTGTTGTTATAATTGACAACGCTTCATATCACTCTATTCGATTAAACAAAGTTCCAAATTGGTCTAATAAGAAGCAAGTTCTTATGGATTGGCTTTCTGCAAATAACATTTCTCATTCCCCAGATATGCGAAAAATTGAATTGCTTAATTTGGTCAAAAGAAACTCGCCCACAACTAAACTATTTAAATTCAACATGATGCTCAAAGAGCATAGATTTCTAGCTTTGAGGCTACCACCATATCATTGCGATATTAATGCTATTGAGTATGCTTGGGCAGAAGTGAAAAGTTTCATTCGCCATTGCAACGTAACTGAGGATATTGACATGTCGAAACTTTTTAAGCTTTCAGAACAGGCGATTGCAAGTATTACAGTTCAAGTATTACAAGTATTAAAATAAACTTAGTTAAATTTTTGTTTTATGCTACCATTTTTTAATTTTGTTAATACTCTAGGTACATTTTTCCAACTGTTATACAAGCAAAATAGTTACACTTTAAAAACTACAATGTTAATAAAAGAAAAGCTAAATTTTCCGACCTGTAATAATAAACAAACTCATCCCAGAAGACGGATTGATTACCCTATTATCAGAATGGATTCTCCTTTTTCTGACATGCGCAGAAGTGTCAAGGGATCTCTAATCGGTGGGCGAACTATATTACCATTTTTGGATAAATGGTAACATATACCATTTATCCAAATATAAAAATATATAAAGGGCGGCCTATAAGTCACAAAGGAGTTTAATAGATGAATAATTCATAACTAAAATAAAGAGCCAAAAGGCTTCAGTTCGGTAAAGCAAAATTTTAAGTAAAGTGGATATTAGATCCAGCATTATTTGAAAGCGGAATGTAGAAACTATGAAAGTTTCGTAAAAATAAGCTGACCAGAGAGCTTACAGGAATACACTCGCCAGCATTATTCATGAGTTGCCTTAGCACAGACCACACACATTTATGTTTCATAGTGGTCTACACTAAGGCAACTCATGAATACAGGTGAGTGTATTCCTGTAAGGTCTCTGGTCAGTTTTTTTTTTTTTTTTTTTTTACGAAACTTCCATAATTTCTACATTCAGCTTTAAAATAATACTAGATCTAATATCCACTTTACTTATATAACTCATAACTAATTTTAAACAATGAATTACATGATAACCACAGTAATTAACTGCGATGAAATTGAAAGTACAGATAGATTTAGAAAAATGGCTGACCTATTTCCAAAATCTCTGGACAGATGAGAACAATGAAATAAAATTTTATAAGACAAAGAATGACCTAATAGAAAATATCACAATGTTAGAACTGAAAAATATAATAAAGAAGATGAAAAATAGGAAAACACCAGGAGAAGACAATATAAATATAGAACTATACAAAAATGCAGGTGAAAAATTTAATGAAAGACTTCTGAAATATTTTAATATGGTTTGGATGTCTGAAAAAAACCCTAACTCTTGGAAAAAAAGCACTGGTTATCCCAATCTATAAAAAGGAAATGAAGACAATTGCAATAATTTTAGGGGAATTAGCCTGCTGAATACAGGATATAAAATATATGCAGGAATATTAAAAGAGAAACTAAGCAGCATTGTAGAAGACAAATTACTAGAAGAACAAAATGGTTTCCGAAAAGGCCGATCCTGCATAGATCCAATTTTTACTTTAAAATTATTAATAGAAAAGAGAAGAGAATTTCAAAAAGAAACACACGTGGCCTTCACTGATTATGAAAAAGCCTTTGACAAAATTAGTAGACAAAAATTGTTTAAAATATTAACCAATTTAAACATACCAAACCAATTTTACAATCTATAGAAGAAATATATACAGGAAATAAAATAGCAGTTAAATTAGAACACATCTCAGAATGGAAAGCTATATCAAGAGGAGTACGACAAGGATGTACCCTCTCACCTCTGCTTTTCAATATATATATATAAATGAAATATTAACAATCTGGAAACAGCATAACCCATTTGGTATACAAATGACCCTGCAAATGAAGATAGATATACTACTATTTGCAGATGATCAAATAGTATTAGCTAAATCAGAAGATGACTTACAAAGATCATTAAAATCATTAAATGATATCTCAAAGCAATATAATATGACAATATCTAAAGAAACAACAAAAATAATGGCATTCAAAGGAGAAAACCCAATAAGAAGTAAAATAGTGATAGATAATAAAATACTAGAACAAGTAAACACTTTCAGATACTTGGGATGTGATCTATCATACGAAGAAGAAAAAGACAGACACTAAAATATCAAACTTTGTCAAAGTAAATGGCATCATAAATAGTATATTTAAGCCATCCCTAGTACAAAAACACACTAGAATTAGACTATATATGTCTTGTTAAAACCAACTCTACTATACAGAAGCAAAACATGGACCATGAAAAGGAAAGATGAAAAACAAATTCAAACAGCAGAAATGAAGTTCCTCAGAAAAACAGCTAGAACATTTAAACCGAATGGACAACAGCAGACTACCAAAAATATTATACAGATACAAAATAAGTGGAAAAAGAAGAATTGGAAGACCAAGAAAGAGATGGCATGAGACCGGAACAGGCCACTTGGCCTAAATTCCATGTTAGGAGGAAGAAGAAGAAAGTACAGATATTTCATGCTGAAAATAACAGTACATCATCAGTGTGTAGAAACAAGCAAATTAAAGGAACAAGAACACAAGGTACATACAGCAGTCTGTGGTTTACCAATTAAAAACTGTTGCCTTGTGCTAGAAATTAATATTAATAAATAACATTTAAAATATTATTAACTATTTTTGATAGTTACATAAGATAAGAATCTTATCTTATGTAACCATCTTATAACAATCTTATGGGAGAGAGAGACAATCATTCCGATTCAGATTCGGCCAATGTAAGAGGGCTTTGCAACTTTCTTTAAAAAGCCATTCATATTTAAATCTGCTTCTATGGAGAAGATGAGCTTCATCCCTATATGGTTTATAGTCATGCCACAGGTATCTTTAAAGATTAGTCACAACTAATTTTAAAAAATCTCCAGGTTCTGTACTTATTTATAACAAATAATAATAATAAATAAGTTATTAAATGTTTAAACCCCTTTGTGACTTATGGGCCACTCCATAGTAATGCAAAGGACTACTTGTTAATTTCCGATTGTGATAGTGAATCATCATTATTAATACCATATTCCAATATATGCTATCAATAATAATCTATTATTCTGTGCATAAATTCAGATGGAGAGAATACACTTAAAGTAATTATATTATTATTGTTAGTGACATCATGCAATCCAAGAAATCCATTATTGCATATTCCATAGCTTTCCCACATTTAACTCACCTTAAATAACAAAAAAGGAGTCAAGCTAAGAGAGACAGATTACATGTTAAAAAAGGTAAATCTTCCAAATTCACTCTGCAAATACAGGGAATCTTAGTTTGAAATCAAATGAAATTCTTTTTTTTTTTTTTTATCTACTAAAATTTAGTTTATTCAATCACTATTCATCTTTTTTTTTTTCAATCACACTCTGATTCTCATCAAAGAAGTGGGATTTGTGCATGTTTGTGCTCTTTACTTCATTCTATCAAAATTTTAATGTCAATTGCTCTTCTTTAGTCACCAAGTATTCTAAACATTTTAATCTCCTTTCTTTAAATGTTAATGTTCTCCAGTCCAACTTCCCTAATAGTGAGATCATCTTTCTTGGAGATTTTATTAACTCCAAGAAAGTTTTATTCAACTCCACCTGATTTCCCTTTTCCAATACATGATCTAGCACAGTGCTTCCCAAACTTATGGATGCCAAAGCCCCCCCCCCCCCCCCTCGGAAAAATTAAAATATTTCACGGCCCCCATCGGAAAAAATGTAATATAGTTATTATACATATTATATAATATTATTATCCACTCTATATATATAAAAAGATAAGCTGAAATTTGAAATTTATGTCCTTTTTTGTCTCTTCATTGTTTTCAGCCGGGTTTTGATCAGCTTATTGGCTTAACCTGATTAAGCTGATAAGCAGTTAAGCTAATAAGTCAAAATTTTGAAACGTTTTTATGTCACGTTTTTTGTCTCTTCATTGTTTTGAGCCGGGTTAAGCCAATAAACTGAAATTTGAAACGTTTTATGTCCAACAATATGTTTGCCTTCATGAGACAATTTGTTGGGCATTTCAAAACAATGGAGAACCGGCTTATCGGCCTGGAACTTTGGGGGGGGGGGGGAGACAGAGCCCCCCTGGTGTGTGTGTATACATATATTATTACATATATTATTATAATATTTGTTGTATTTATATTCAGTACAATTTATATTCAAGATATCAATACCTTTGAAATGAAACATGAATAAGCATATATTTACTAATATTCATTAACTGCCGAAATACGCAATAAGCAAAATTTGTGAACCAACACCCAATGTGTAATTTTTTCCATTAAAATATAAAAAAGAACAAAAAAGAAATAATAAATAATAAAAATTAAATATGTTTCTTTTAAGATTAAAAAAAAATCTACTTAGTCTTAAAACATTTTAAATTTGTTTTCATTATTTCACGGCCCCCTCAACAAAACGTACGGCCCACAAGGGGGCTGGCAGCCCACAGTTTGGGAAGCGCTGATCTAGCAGACAGAGATGCTAAGGCATTTTGTACTAGCTATCTAACACAAATGGTTCACTTGTTAACCAATTGCTACTTTCTAATTGCTAATTTCTACTATAGGAAATTTAGGGAATTGAATCTAGGACACTCCTTCCCCAGGCATATGGTTGTGAAGCACAAAGCCACTAGGCTAACTGTGCGAACACTTTGTGTATTCAGAATCATTGAATCATGATAATAATGAAGGCAGCAGTAAACAAAATATCAAAGAGATAAAAATTCGCTCCCCACTTTATGAAGATGCTATACTTTTAACTATTTGTCTTTAGACAAGTAGTGGGAAGGGACCTAAAGGTTCCTTTTATCTAAACTCAATAAATGCTGTAAAACATTTGGTATGAAAACAGATTTATGAAACTTGGAAGAAGTCAAGCTTTTCAGCTATTTAGGCACAATTTTTACTAAAGATGACAAACTCCTGCATAGGGAACCAGATGAATAAATATATATTGGGAATATGAGTGAAATTAGCTAAAATATGAAATTACCAGTATACAATAAAGTGTTAAATGATTTTAACATAGGGATCTGAATGTCAGGTCAGAAAAATGGTTGGTAGAAGATTAGAGATAACAGATATAAGCATTCTGAAAAAGACAAAAAGTATTAGCAGAAGATGTTAAAATGAAAATTTTAGTGGGAAAATTCGACATTATATAATCACTCCAGAGAGTATAAAGAGCTAATTAAGGTTTAAAAGCAAATAATGGGCTAACTTAAACCAAAGAGAAAAGGTTAAGAAAAAACTAGTAGAGAATGAAGTTAGTAATATCTTTAGAAGACCAAAATACAAAATATAACATGGAGTCTAGACACATTAATACTATATAAATAATTATTGAAAAAGAGCCTAAAAAGACTTCATTTCGATAAAATAAATTAATAAAAATAGAGAATATTATGAATCCATCCTTATTTCATAGCTATATGTATAAAAATTTAGAAAACTAAAAAAAAATTTGTTTAGGGAAAAAAAAACTCAGACCTTATGAGAATACAACTCTCAGCACTGGAGATGCCTTGGCTGGTGATACTTCATGGGCACTGCCCAGGAGCCCATACTTTCACCTTTTATTAAGGCTTTTAGGTTTTCACTAGTCTTAATGGCTGTTTCAAACTATTGGTTCTCATTGGACTAGACAAAAATTCCTCTGTTCAATAACATAGCAATTCTATGTTAGAGAGTTGTATTTTTCATAAGTGGAGATCTCAGTCATAGCATAATTGTAATTATTGAAAAAAAAAAGTCTGAAAACAGAGCCTTAGGCACTCATCTGCATGAAGATGCTGAATTGAATATCTCCAATCATGGTTAACAATTTGTTGCTTGTTTTAAATTTACAGTCAAAGCAACTAAGGCCATGAAGCCAGTGTATTATGTGTTAATAGCATGTAATTTTTTGGCCAGTTTGCATGTTTTGCTGGATGAAAAATAGAGTTTCTAAGGTAAAAATCTCTTCCACCTCCGTATGAGACTGGCTAATTCACCTTCAGTTGAAAAGCATGTATAAGTCTTTTCCTCATTAGACTTATGTGCACTTAAGAGTTTGAATGAAGGTATGTTAGTAGTAAAACAGAGAAATTTTCTGATCAATATAAGTTTCTACAACACGTGGCATTAACATGCTATAATGTTATCTCTTGTGTGCAAGATTAAAATACTTAAAAAAAAGGGCAACCCAAAACATAAATAAATGATAAAAATAATTCTTCCTTCAAGACCTGAATAGCAGGATGAGAAATCAATCTTAGCCCTCAGAAATGTTTTGGGAAATTTTGGAGAAAAGGAAGGACCAATAATAACTAGTAAGTATAAGCCAGATTCCTGTAGTCTAGTCATTACAAACCACCAAAGGAAACTATAGCAAAATTTAGTAAATTTCCTGACATACTAGTATCCTATCAATGGTTCAATGAAAATATTCAGAGGACTGTAAACAGAAATGTTAGAAATACAGTAACTGTAACTACTCTAAGAAAGTTGTGGCACTGCTTAAAACTATTCTGCTACTGTTAGCACTGAGAATTACTTGCATATTAATACATTATGTGAGAATTACTCGCATATTAGTGACATCAAAGATGGCTAGGGTTATTCTTCCCTAATCAAGTAAACAATACTTAATTAGGAAAAAACACACTAACAAACAGTGATAGAGAGTTATCATTCCTCTTTATAAAGCCTTGATATGACCACATCTGACTGTGCTCAAGTCTGGTCACCTGAGTTTCTTAGTAGAAGACCCAGTGGTAACCACGATGGTGAGTGATCTGTGGAATTCTACCCTATGAGGACAGATTAAGGGTTTATGTGCTGTAAAATTAGGTTGATAGGTGAAACATAGGGAGATATTAAAAAAAACATTTAAGTTACTTCAATTATTCTATAGGATTAATACAGAAAAAATATTTCAACACTTGGCTAGAGGCAGAACAAGAGATCATCTCTGGAAATTGGGTAAGAATGTGGTAAGCAAGGGTGTGAGGACTAGATTTGTCACATGGAGAGTGGTGAATGAAAGGAATGGGAGTTGCTAGAGTCAGTTATGAGTGCTTTGCTAATGGAATCAAGGAGAGGTATGATATATATGTGGATAGTTTGGCTCTCCCACAATGAGTTTTTTTGTGCTGTAATAACAATAATGACAATTTCATTATCTTTCTTTGTCGTATGGTAATTGGCATGTTTCTCACAATCTTTTCTATACATTTCGCCTGATGAAATCATTTGACAAAATGATAAAACTGGTAGCATTATTATAGTTAACAGTAATAGTTAAGTCTGTTAGTTTCCTTTGGCCATATAAGCAACAATTAACTGATACACACACAGTCGGGTCTCTTTTTATGCAGTAGATACATTCCACAGAAAACTGCATATAAAAAAAAAATCGCACAAAAAAGACCTAACTTACGTTGAAAAATTAGGGATATGTTCTATAATTTTCTAAAACCCCATAAAACCAAAGCAATGAATTAAAATAAACCTAAAATCGCATAAAAAAATTTATAAAAATTCAGGAAAATAAGAATGCCTAAGTTTGTTTTAAAGCTTTATTCATTTAATTTTATTGAAAAGTAACAATTTTTTTTTTTAATTTTTTCATCAGAATTATCATTACTATTAGACAATATTCGGCAATGTTTACAAAATCACTTTCATCACCAGAAGAGATAGTCAGCGCATAAGATCTGTAGGGTAAAGGCAATGATTCTTCACAAACAGAATTAGCTTCACCTTATTTCTCTGCTGATTTTTTTCTTCTGACAACGTAATCAATGATTAAACTTTGCAATGATGATTTTACTAATTTTTATACAGCTCGTGATATCCAGATATACAGTTCGTCAGCTCATGTTGGAATTTAAAGGGTCATTCAGAATTTGAGTCATTAACAAGAAAATGATTTTCCAATTTATTGCACAGTTCAAGACCTTCTCGAATTATATTTGCAGTGAGGGGGACAGGTTTTTCTTCCGCTTCACTATCATTTTCTGGATCTTCGACGATATCTAAAGTTAATCGATATCCAATAATATCATCATCATTTAAGGCATTATCCACAAGCAATTCGGCCACATCATGCTGGCTAAATGTATCAAAACTTCCTCCACCAATTTCATGTGCCAAAGTAATGATTTCAGCTAATAATGTAGATGTTTGAATGGTTGTACTGCTTGCAACACATCCAGACCAAGCTGCTTTCCAGCAGGCTTTTAAAGTTTGTGGTCTTATTTCAGCGATAGCAGATGCAACATGATTTAAACAGTCCAAAATAGAATTTTTTTTTCCAAACGTCAGTTATTGTTAATGATTCATTTTCTAGTTTATTCAATATAAATTGATAAGTGTGCTTAATGTAATATTTTCTTTTAACGTTACACGGTGATCAGCATTCATATTTCCGAATATAGGGACACAAAACGCACGTGTCGAAATGATTATTTTACTTATTATTAATAAAATAACACTTGACGTTTCGACCCCTGTATTGAGGTGATCACATACATATGTATAGGAAACCAAGCTACATGCTCTTGCACTCTGTAAGATAAATTAAATCTATGCTGTTAATTAATATTTTTCTTAGCCTAAACTCTAGCGATAAAAAAAAATTTTAAAAATTAAAAATAAATAAAACTACAATAAACTCTGCTAAAGTCCTCCTGTACTAAGATTCTTCTGGATTTGTACAGTTCAGATTGTTATACTGTAATTTTCTTCTGGACTTGTACAGTTCAAGTTTCTATCAAATATTAAGGGGGGGGGGGAGACTTCACCAAGTCTTCTTGTATTGGGATTTTTCTTTGGAAAAACTGGTCTTTCTGACCATGCACTCCAAACATACCACAGAATTGATTGGAAAGATACTAAGTCCCTACACCGCACCAAAACCTAGTGTTAGAGACATTTCCGAAAAAATAGACAGAACACTACACAAATACAACATCAAAACCATCTTTAAACCCCCGACAAAATTAAGACACCTACTCAGTTCTTCCAAAGATACTCTTCCACACCTAGCCCACCCAGGGGTTTACAAAATACATTGCACATGTAACCTACCATACATATGGGAAACAGGGCAAACCATCCCAATTAGCAAGGACGAACACAAATGACACATTAAATACCTCCGTTTTGGAAAAACCAGCCTTTCTGACCGCACTCCAAACATACCACAGAATTGATTGGAAAGGTACCAAGTCCCTATGCCATACCAAAACCTAGTTCAAGAGGAAATTCAAAGAAGGATGTGAAATGCTCAAACATAATCCAAATCTGAACAAAAATGATGGTCTAACCATTCCAAGGATGTGGAGGACCCATTTGCAATCTTTATAGCAATTAGAACAAGCCAAAGAAAAATCTGAATTCAAGAAGACTTGAAGTTTTTTTTTTCTTTTCCCCTTAACATTCAATAGCAACTTGAACTGTACAAGTCCAGAAGAAAATTACAGTATAACAATTTGAACTGTACAAATCCAGAAGAATCTTAGTACAGGAGGACTTTAGCAGAGTTTACTGTAGTTTTATTTATTAATTTTTTTTTTATCGCTAGAGGTCAGGCTAAGAAAAAGATTAATTAACAGCGTAGATTTAATTTATCTTATAGAGTGCAAGAGCATGTAGCTTGGTTTCCTATACACGTGAATCCTTCTGATGATGACCTCAATACAGGGGGCAAAACGTCGAGTGTTATTTTATTAATAATAAATAAAATAATCATTTCAACCCGTGTGTTTTGTGTCCCTAAATTCGGAAATATGAAAGTAATATTTTTTGAAAGTAGCAATTATACCTTGATCTAATGGCAAAAATGCTTGTTATTGGGTGGAAAAAAAAAAACACTACCTGAACATTTGGATGTTCTAAATGCGGATAACTTGGTGCATTGTCAACAATTAATAAAACTTTAAAATCGAGAGTTTTTTTGCTTCATATATGTTTCCACTTCTGGTACAAAGCAATTATTGAACCATTCAGTAAATACAACAGTTGTTACCCAGGCCTTTGTATTAGTCATCCAATGTATCGGCAGTTGTTTTAGATCTTTGCCTTTTAGAGCACGTGGTCTTAGAGATCGATTTACTAGCAGGGAGTTTCAACATTCGATCCCCCTCATGCATTGCTACAAAGTAACAATGTTACTCGATCTTTCCTTGCTTTAAACCCACTTGCTTTTTCCTCAGACTTTGCAATGTAAGTTCGACTAGACATTTTCTTCCAAAACAATCCTGTTTCGTCAGCATTAAACACTTGATTGGGACAATATCCACAATCTTCAATAATTTTGGCTAACTTCTCTTGAAAATTTTTGGCTGCTTCTTCATCTGCTGCTGCAACCTCGCCTGTAATCTTCACGTTATGAAGTGCATTCCTTTTTAAAAACCCGGTTAGCCATCCTTTGCTAGCCGAAAATTCTTTATCAGCCTGGGAAGCAGAAATAGATGGCTCCAATTGCTTCATCTGTTCATAAAACTGAAGAGCTTTTTGTTTAATTAAATAACCACTTATAGGAATTCTTCTTTGAGTTAATTCAATCCAAATTAAGCACTCGTTTCGATTTTTCTAATAAAGCATCTCTTGAGTACGATGATAGTTTGGCACTTAGTTTTGCACCAGAAATTACAGATTTTCTTATTCCGACTTCATTCTTTTTAATTGCTCTTATAGTAGATTCACCTAAATTAAAATGTTTACCAATTGCCGTAGATCCCTCTCCTTTTGCTAAGCGACCTAAAATTGCAATTTTCATTTCCAAAGAAGTTGCTTTTCTTTGATGCTTTTTTTTTCTCCATTGGGCCAAATTAAATCTTTAAAATAAAAATTAGCAAAATTTAGACTTACGATAATGAAAAGACAAACACTCACATGCAAAATTAAACTTACAGATACTCACTGCTTACATGTTACTCACATTATGCCAGTGTTGGATCTTGAATGAAAAGATTTCCTTAAAGAAATAATTTATTCAGGATTCAACAAGTTTTGGCTAAACAACAACAAAAATGCTTGTACATAGGTAATGATGCAAATTGTTTAATGAATCATATGCTAGTACTATTTTATGTAATATTACTTAAAGGTAAACAATGTCTTTTTTTTTTTTTTTTTTAAGATATATGTTAAGGCATGTAACAGAAGTTCAAAGTCCACTAACGAAAACCTCAGGTGAATTGTGTAGCCTACAGCAAATTGTCTATGTGCGGAGCAGCATGCGCTCGGTGTTTTCCAGGAAGCCGTGATAGAAAAAACGACATGTGCGCAAAAAGAGGGTGCCGCGCAGAAAGGTATGTAAGTGAAGAGGGCACCAAAGGTAGTGGATATAAAAAAGGGTTTGTCCCCCTTTCAAGGAGTTCTTAGCTTTTTTTCTGTTTTGCTTTGGATTTTCTTGTGAAGTCGGGGTGAGTTCGAGTTCTTGTTGATAGCATGTGGTTGTTCACGGCCATCGTTTCGAGATGTCGTACGGAAGGAACAGACAAGGAGATAATGGGCAGCATTCCGAGCAAGCTTGAAGGAACTGCCTGCCATATACGTCCACGAGGATCGATCCGAGCCATACTGCTTCTAGTCCACGATGGGAAAGAAAGGAAGAACAATGAAGTCCAAGCCTAGCCTGTGAGACAATCGTCTAGAAGAAGATGGGACATTCCGTGTGACGAAGTAAGGATAAGATGACAGAATGAATATACTTCCAGAAATATGGTAATGTAAAAACCTTTTGTAATTCTTTGTTAAGAAAAAAAGGAATATTGTGATATAGAAGAAAAGAGATGTTAGGTTTCAGAACTCTATACTTGTAGGAAAAGGACTATAGCGAACATTGGATAGCAATGTTTTAAGTCTTAGGGCTATTTCTCAAGTAATTAATTGAATGAATTGTAGTTTGAATTGTTATGAGTAATGATCTATAAAGTTACCGATGCGATTGAATTAATTTGAGAGAATGTGTAGACTAGTAAGGATATTTGGAGGTTGCTAACAAAATTTTGTTATCAACAAAACAACCTATGCTTAAGTTGTTGTATGAAATACAGTTGCTATGCTTAACCTTTTTACTTAGAATACTTATATTCCAATTGAGTTTATTCTTGTAAACGTGTAACCTTAGGAATTTAATAAATGTATCTTGAATATCTTAACCTGGTTTGTGCCTTGAATTGAATCCAATGCACTGTTTGCTAATATCTGAATCTGAGCGGGATACAATTATTTGATAGAGCCCACAACTGCAAACTAAAGTAAATTAAGTGACATAAATAAACTGAGATAAGAAACAATTAGTAAATTGATTAGCTTAGTATATTTTCTATAGGTTATTCCTTGGTTAAGAGGAATTTCTAACCAAGGGATCTGGCTGGCGCAGCTTGATCAAATAAATATTGCCAGGACCTGATATAGGAGGTGACTCCAGACCGTTATTTACTGAGGATAGGGCTCTATTCAGGGGTTTACCTTTTGTTAATTATTTAATATACTTAATCATTCTAAGAATCGGCCAATTGTCTGGATAGATTTTATAGTAAATGCGAGAGTGCAGTGTTATGTTAGTTTCATGAGTATAGACCATAGAAGTACATAGTTAAAGTGATAACACTATGCAGTGATAATTTAAGACTGATAAAATTAGGAAGAACACAATAAGATATAAAATTAAGGAAATGTCACAACATAACACTAGAATGTGCTGCAACACGCTGTTCATTATGTACAATGGGGAAACCCTGAATTTGCATGAAATATGCACCACATAACTTCAAAACCGCATGAAAAAGATATGTATAAAAAAAAAAACTCGTGTATATAAAAGATGAAGTGTGTATATACACATTTGCAATATACACAAACTTGAGTACACTAATTCTAACCAAAAATTTTTATCCAAAGGCCCTGGAAAAGTTTTAGAACATTTCTGCTATCCTACTTCATATCTAGCCCCTTGAGAATTATCCTGAGAATTATATTTTGTTTTGATGTTAAACTGTTCTGCTCAAATTCACACCTTTTGCTGATGCTGTGAAGCAGGAGAAAATTAAGTCAGTTTCTTTTGAAGTGCATAATTCAACTTACGACCTTGGAGTAGGCTTGTTTCTTATCTGGGTTCCTTGGAGATGTTGAAAAGGTGGAAAGGATGCAAAGGAGATTGGCCAAGAAGGTGAAGGTCTATGGAATGTTCCTGGGTAGAACTGAAAATTTGTGAGTTACAGAAATTGGTAGATAGGAGGGAAAGGGGGGGGGGGATGACACACATAAGTTACTAAAAGATTGTTATAAGATTGAGAGAGCAAGAGCAAGATGCAATTTTTTTTAGTAAAAGGAGTCATCCCTGCAAATTAAGAAAGAGATTAGTTAAAAAGAGCATGAGGAAGATATTTTGCTAGGAGGGTGGTGAATAAGTGGAATGGGTTGCCAGATTCAGTTGTGAGTGGCATGGCAATGAATGAGTTCAATGAAAAGTACAACAGGTATTGTGCAAGTGAAGGTTAGTCTTTGGTTTTCCGAATGTTAATAGACTTCCCATGATGATTAATGAGTGCTTGTGGCTGGAATGGCTGAACAGCTCGACGGTCTTGAGATCAACTGAAGACAACCGTTACCTGGAATATCGCTGGTCATCACGAGCGATGTCGATAGCTCGTAATGACCAGTTTTTTTTTTAACATGCAGTGTTCCTCTTCACAATGCAAAGGCTTTTTACTATACAGAAGTTTCAGACTGCTTCAGCTGCAGTATGCCAACATTTGAATTATTCACAGATCTCAGATTAAATGATAAATAGGTCACTCATTCTAAATAAACAAAAGCTTAAGCATAAGTCATACGTATATCATTTTGTAGATGTTTCCACTACCTATGGAATATAACCATATTTAAGAACTTGTTCTTCTCAAGCTGTTTAATTTGGTCTTTGATTTTGAATTTCTGGAAATTTTCATGTAGCTCCAAGTTTAACAGTAAAAGAAAAGAGCTAAGATTTACAGTCAAACAGCTGACCATGTGACCACCCACAAAGCTTCAAATTAATTTATGCTATTAAAAGGTATTCTACATAATCTCACCCACAAGGCAATTAAAAACATTAATTACTCATCTCTACTCTCAACCTAAGATTCACAACAAGATCAATTTGTTTTCACCTTTCATAATCTGATGACAGTTTGATTTGACACAGCCAGCACACCATTATTGCTGGTTTTCCACATATAGTATGGTATAGTATAGGTTTTCTATGTTTGCTTTGCTATCTTTTTGGCTTTTTATTATATTCTTCCTATTTCCATGCACATACATTTTCAATCTAGTATTATCTCAGCCTCATTGCTGAGTTCAATACTAAATACTTACAAGCTTGTTGGCCAACATATCTGCTCTCCAATCAACAAGCTGCAAGTTTGAATCTTACTGTGGACACAGATACTTGTGTCCACAGTAAGATTGTGGACACATGTCTTTAGGTGTGATATTCTTCTTCTTCTTCTTGAAGTGTCAACCCCTAGAAGGAGGTTAGCAACCATGTCACAGAACGTTTTTCTTTCTTTTGCTGCTCTGGAACATTTATTGTACTTTAAGCCAGTCCAGTCTTTAATGTCTTCAAACCACATTCTCCTGGGTCTACCTCTCACTCTTTTTCCATCCAGTTTCCCTTCTAATATTAATTTCTGAATGCCTTCTTGTCTAGTTAGATGTCCAAAATATTTAAGTTTTCGTTCTTTAATTATTTTCATTAATGTTCTTTTCATTTTTGCTTTCTTTAAAACATCTTCGTTTTTCATTTTCTCTGTCCATGGTATTTTCAACATTCTTCTGATGGTCCACATTTCGAAAGCTTCTAATTTTTTCTCTGCTTCTTTATATTTTCAACATTCTTCTGATGGTCCACATTTCGAAAGCTTCTAATTTTTTCTCTGCTTCTTTATTTAGAGTCCAAGTTTCACTGTTGTAGAGAAGGCTTGACCAGATATAGCATTTTATTAATATTTTTCTTGTGTCTATATTTTCATTTTGTTAACAGTTATGTTTAGTTTCTTATTTATTAGTTCTTTTGATATAATCATGCACTTTGTTTTCTTTAGGTTAATAATTAATCTCATGTCTAAGCTTGTTGTAAATTTCTGTGACTAAGTTTTGAAGATCATCTTCAGATTCAGCTACAAGGACTGTGTCATCTGCATACCGGAAGTTGAAATTCTTACCCCTGACTTTTACACCCTTCAGTTCTGAAATATTTTAAAAAACTTGCTTGTACAAAAACTTGTACAGTAAGGATGATAAGACACATCCTTGTCTTACTCCTTTTTTGATTTCAAAGTTGTCGGAATATGCATTTTTATATCTTATTGAGGCCATTTGATTCCAGTGTATATTTGTAATTATATGTAGATCTTTTCCTTTTAACCTGTTATTCTGTAGGATATGTATTATTGTTTTGTGATCTATTGAATCAGATGCTTCGGTGTAATCAATAAAACAAAGATATATGCTTTCCTGGTTATCAAGGCTTCTTTCACATAATGTTTTCAAATTAAAAATTCCTTCTCTTGTACCTTTGTCTATTTGAAAACCTGATTGAATGTCTTCTATTTCTACTGAAAAGTGCCTTTTATTCTTTCTAGGATTATTCTCAGTAGTAATTTTTAAACATGGCTTGTTAAACTTATTAGTCTATATTCCAAACATTCAAAAGATCTTGTAATTTTGGGAATAGTGACAAAGATGGATTTCCTTAGATCATCAGGGATGTATCCTGTATCATAGATGTTATTAAAAATAACCTTTAGGCCATTAAGTGTGTTTTCATTTACTTTCTTTAACAATTCGATAGGGATCTGGTCAGGGCCTGGTGTTTTACCTGTTTTCATTTGACTTAGAGCATATTATATTTCTTCATATGTAATTGGTTCACCATCCATATTTTGTATATCAGGTACATCTGTGTGATCAGAGTCAAACAGTTCTTTTCCATATTCTTTCCATCTTTTTATGATATCTTGTGTCTCTAGTAGCATTTTTCCATTTTGATCTTTTATACAAGGATTATGGTTGAAATTTTTCTTTTTATTTGTCAGAGCTTGGATTGACTTATGCATTTCTTTACTACTGTGTTTCTTGTCCAATTCCTCTATTTCTTTACATTTTTCATAAAGACAAGTGTCTAACTTGTCTTTAGCCTTCCTGCATTCGTTTTTTTATAATTTTACTGAGTATCTATACTGTTTGTATACTTTTCTTTTTTCTTCTTTCATTCATAAGTTCTAGTATTGATTCAGTCATCCAGGGTTTTTTCTTATCGTATTTACTTTTTGGAATTACCTCATTAGCTGTCCAATTTATTGCACTTCTAAAATTTGACCATCTGTTTTCCATTTCCTCTGTGTTACAAAGTATCCTTACTGTCTTTTGTTTTATATCCTACATGATCTAATTTTTTCCTAATTTCTGAGTTAAACACCAGTATGTTGTCAGATACATTCAGAGCTGTCAAGTCTTTCAGTATGGTTGTTTTTAGAAATGTTTTTTTAGTTTAATTTTTAAAGTAGACACAACAGGATTATGGTCTGAACCTATATCAGCGCTTGGGTATGTTTGTATGTTGGTTATATTATTTTTGTATCTATTATTTATCATCACGAAATCTATTCGGTTTCTTATAGAGTTATCTGGGTTTGTCCAAGTATACAGTTTGAACTTTGGATATTGAAAGAAAGTATTCATTATGTGTAAGTTGTTTTGAATGCAGAATTGTATCAGTCTCTCACCTCTTTCATTTCTTTCGCCTAATCCAAATTTAAGTCTTTCAGAAGATTTTCATAAGAAAATCCAACGACTGGATTTTCTTCCCCTTCTGCAACCTTTGCATTCAAGTCACCCATTACTATGAGTATCTCATTTGATTTTACATATTCTATAGATTTTTGTAAGTTGTTATAAAAATCTTCATCATCATTGTGAGTCATCACAGGGGAATAAACCTGGATAATTTATGATGTTAAAAAGCTTCACAGCTAATTTAATAAACATTATTCTTTCATTTATGGGCCACAGCCCCATTACACATTTAAAAATCATCATCAAATTCCTGATATGTACCCTCAAGGGGTGTACAGGATATGATAGTACTACATGAAAAATTTACATCACTACTAACTTCCTATCTACAATTTTCCTCCAAATCAGTCTGTCACTTGTCAAGATTCCAATATTATCATTATTGGATCTTATATTTCTATCGTCTAAGGCACACTGTACCATATCAATCCACCTATATCTTGGTCTTCCTCTGGGCCGTTTTCCTGTCAACCTGGCAGAGAACACTTGTTTTGTTAATCTTTCCTCGCCCATTCTGTTTAAGTGACCATACCATCTGAGATTAGCTCTGCTAATGCATTCCTGGATGCCGACAATGTCAAGTTCTTTCCTAATATCCTCGTTTTTAATATGATATTGCCATTGATGCCATCTGTTCACGCGTCCAATCTTTCTCAGGACTCTCATTTCTGCGGTCTCTAGTCTTTGGTCAAGTGTTTTACTTCTGATCAAACTCTCAGATCCACAAGTTAAAACTGGTTTGAACAGTGTCTTTTATACAGCTAATTTAATGTTCCGACTAATTTCTCTCTTATTCCATATGAATTTATTCATTTGACTTCCTACCATACCAGTTTTATTGATTCTGTTGCTATTTCCATATTTAATTTACCATCTTCACTAAAAATCGTACCTAAGTAGCCGAAATGTTTTACTTGTTCCACAGGTTTCCCGTTCAAAACACAGTTGACATTTTCAACAATTCTACCTATTTTCATTGTCTTTGTCTTTTTAATGCTCACCTTCATACCATATCTATTACAACAGTTATTCAATTTAGTTAGGAATCTTGCAAACTTGTAGTGGATTTATTTAGAAGAATAACATCATCCACATAAAGCAAAGAGCTGACATTAACATCTCCAATTCTGATATCATGTTTAATACCACTTTCCTTCATAATGTGATCCATATAGATAATGAATAACAGAGGGGATAATGTACATCCTTGTCTCACACCAGATTTAACATTAAACCATCTTCCTGTACTTCCTTCAATTCTAACTGCTGACTTACAACTCAAATACAGACTAAGTATTGCTTGATATAATGCCCCATCGACACCATAATAACTGTAGCGTATTGAATAGCTTCTCTCTTGGCACCTTGTCATATGCCTTTTCCAGATCAACAAAACTTAAATACAGATCTTTGTTATATTCCCATGCTTTCTCAACTATTTGTCGTAAAGTGAAGATCTGATCCTGACACCCTCTATTTGGCCTGAATCCAGCTTGTTCTTCACCAAGCTTTTCTTCCACAATTCTTCTCAACTGTTTCTCAAGTATGCTTGCATAGATCTTGCCAGGAACACTCAGTAGGGAAATATCTCTGTAATTCTCACATTCAGTTTTATTTCCCTTTTTATATATGGATACTATTAGAGCTCTACTCCAATCATCGAGAATTCGTCCCTCTGTCCAGGCTTTCTGAACTATGCAGTGCAGCCACTGTAAGACTTTTATACCACCATATTTCAGCATTTCTGGTCGAATATCATCTACTCCTGCTGCCTTTCAACATTTCAAGCCTTTAATGGGTTTTTCTATTTCAAGTATGGATATGTATTCCTGACTGTATGCCTGTTGTGTGTTTTTTACAACTGTGCTATCACTGCTTGTTTCATTTAGCTGTCTTTCTTAATCATGGAAACCCACTCCATATTCATGCTTCTCTCCATCAGAATATACAAATGAATGATATATGCACGTAAACACAAGAAAGATATTTAATTAACCAAATATTTCGATCTGGAAATAGCAGACCATCCTCAGTGGTATTACAAGAACAGTTTTAAAAAAATACAAGCTAGAATACTAACAATAGATCTTTAAACACTGTTCTTGTAATACCACTGAGGATGGTCTGCTATTTCCAGACCGAAATATCTTTCTTGTGTTTATGTGCATATATCATTCAGTCTTATGTCACAAGTATCCTTAAAACAGAATATACAAATACAAAGGTATCTTTTTCTCGTTTTCCCGTGTTAGGCCATCTTGTTTCACTAATTCCCATCACATCAACTTGAAGTCTTTTCATTTCCTGTATAATGAAAGTTTATTTTTCGGACTATAATAAATTTAGTTTAATCCTTTATCCAAGTGTGTGCAAACAAAGTATGCACCTGAAAGTATCTTCAGGACTGGGGTAAAGTCGTACAACACCAGGCAACTCCTTGCAAAGGTGGAGCAAGCTACCAACAGTCCTATCTCAGTATCTCCCATAGTGCAAAACACATCTCCTTGCAGATATGTATAACATTATGCATTAAGGGAAGGGCCACTATCCAGACTAGTTTCGACCTTTATTGAGGTCTCTTCAGTGGGAGCCAGGCTCACTGAATTGTACCACTCTACCCCAGTACTTTGTTTGCACATACTTGAATAAAGGATTAAACTAAATTTATTATAGTCTGACCAAGTGAAAAATAAACTTTCAACATCTTTCTCTAAATCCAGAGTAATTTAATAAAAAGGTGGCACACCGTTTGGCAGCTTCTATAGGAGGAGATGACCTTACTAATGCTTCTGCCTGGTATCTCCACTTGGGCCTGGCTCCCCTGAAGAGACCTCAATAAAGGTTGAAACTAGTCTGGGCAGTGGCCCTTCCCTTAATGCATAACATTATACATATCTGCAAGGAGATGTGTTTTGCATTATGGGAGATACTGAGATAGGACTGTTGGTAGCTTGCTCCACCTTTGCAAGGAGTTGCCCGGTGTTGTGCCACTTTACCCCAGTCCTGAATATACTTTCAGGAACAAACTTTGTTTGCACACACTTGGATAAAGGATTAAACTAAATTTATTATATTTCCTGTATAAGGTTGTCAAAATTCCCTAGTTTATATAATGTTCTCACATTCCAAGTTCCAATTTTCAAGACTCTGTTTCTTGTTTTCAAACAAGGAATATCAGATGCCGACCTTCCTTTTGAATTTAAGTTGACATCATATGGAGTGCATTTGCAGCTCTCGTTTAACTCATAGTTTTGGCATCTTCTTCCCTGTAACTATTTACAGCTTATGACATTGCAGAGGTTCCAACTTCCAAAGCATAGCTTGCAAGATATTTCTGTTTCTCCATGGTCGACTATAGGATAGAGGATAGTAACGTGGTGAGGCCCCGATCTCTTTCATGTCTGCAATAGCCGGTTAACTTGGATCCTCTGCCAGCCATTAATCTGCATTCAGATTCTTCCACCTGCCAGTTGTTTCACATTGCCATTGATATATGAATTCTTCTGCCAATGGTGAAACAGCAGATGTCATTGCAGTCCTAACAACTGCGCCAGAGCCCCTTTAGTCAGTCATTTTTCAAGGTTCTCTCTAAGCCTTCAGCGCTACCGTATCGGCCTGAGGCACACGAAGTCCCCACCGTGCTTCACCTTACAAAGCAATTCTCTATTTTATGCTGCTTCCACCTTCAATGACGTGGACGCGAGGGGTGAGTTTTGGAGGTGTAATATTACCACCTCAATATTAGAGGCCTAAAGCAGCTTTAAAAAAATTCCATGTTTGGTATTTAGAGCAAGGTTTCTAGATAATGTAAAAAAAATAAATACAAGATACATAAAATAAAAGTATATATGAAAAAAAAAAAAAAAAAAAACATTCCAGAGCCTGCTCATAGTACTGATATACTACAGATTGACAATGTTTTGTAGCATGGGAGAGCAAAAAAATTCTTCAGGTAAACAACTTGAAGAATGCAAAAATATGGTAAATCATCTGTCACTTCAAGAATATTTAGCTATGTTTTTTTTCAGTAAATATTTTTTAATAACAAATCTTAATCAGTAATGTTAACCATTCAATTTTAAGCCTTATGGAAAGGTTACAGGGTCAGCTCCTTGTCCACATAAAGCTTAGCTATTTTCTCTTACTCTCAAACTATTTATTATTATCTGAGACCTCCAGGGAGTCAAGGACTCATCGAGGAAAGCTATAAATCATCCAAATCAGCTATCATACCTTCCCTTAAATTCATTTACACTATTATGGCACAAGAAAAAATGAAAATGCATATCGAAACAAATTCCTTAAAGCTTCCTAGTCACCTCTGCATAAAAATTATTTAATTACACTTATAATAAAGTACTCACATGATCTCGGTTTTGCAAAGTGTGTGTGGGTTGTATTACAATGCTATGCACGTGCCCTATACCCATTGGTGGTGTACAACTATGGGGTTATGCCATGCTAGTTATTTGACTGTTACAGTACCTTGAAGTATCAGTCTTCCAGACATGTGCATGCAATTTTTAGATATACGATTATACTATAAAAGTATTCTCCATAATCTCACCCACAAGGCAATTAAAAACAACATTAATCACTCCTCTCTATTCTCAAAATAAGACTCACAACAAGCTCAATTTGTTTTCCCATTTCATAATCTGATGACAATTTGATTTGATGCAACTCATAAAAATTAAGCTATAAAATAAAAATATATATTCTATATAATATGGATATAGAATATCCATATTATATATTTACTGATCTCTTTTCAAGGTTCATAAAATGATCTAATGTATTTAAATGATATAGTAGATCATTTAAATGATCTACTGTATCATTTATTAACATAAATTGTCTGAAAATAATATAAGGAGACAACTGTCCAAGTGCTGCTTTACAGTATATACCTGGACTATCTTTGATTAAATCCTTTAAATAAAAGTATTTGTTTTGTTTCCTAGCAGGTAAATTTTTACTGTGCATCCAGCCATAAAGTGTTAAATTATTTTTTTTTTAAATATGTAAATATTTAATTGAATGTTACAGAACCTATCGCCCCCATTTTCTATATAAATGTTAGTCTCTATTTACATGATTCTCATTTACACAGTACTTTTGCAGAATTAATCTACCATGTAAATTGAAGGTTAGGTTGTATAACTAAAATTAAAAGCTACTTTATATGATACTATACTAATTAGCCTATTATAAAAAATCATGTGGGCATTCAAAAAGCATAAATAACGATGATAAAAATTATCTAGGTAAATATGATTTTCTTTGTATTTTCTCTCTCAAGATAAAACTACAATCTTATCCACACAGTACATGTGACCACCAGAATTCATGACGATCCTATTCAACTCTTCAAACAGTGCAAATCAATAACAGCTGCACTGACGTGCTATTCTAAGGACCAAGAAAGAGAGAAATGCAGATGGATTAATGCCAGTTCACTGTTGAAATTTGATGCTATTCCTAATTTGGACAAATCATTAAGGCTTGTGTAGGAAAGCTGAGTCCTATAATCATAATCTATTTAAGGATATTCATTACCCACTCTTCCCTTTACCTGTTTTTTGGCCATAAGCTCAGCGACTTCAACATAAGTGCAAATATGGTTGGATTAGGTGTACTATAAAATGCAGCAAAGACAAATTTTCCTGTAGAAGTCCTCTTGTAATTTTTCCTTCAGTATAACTAATGTTGTACAGAGTATAATAATAATTGCCTACAAGAAAATCATGAACAGTGTTACACAAACCAAGTTAGTAGAGTAAAAATGAAGGGAATTACAAGGACGTATACAGGAAAATTTTAGCATATTTTATAATAGATTAAATTTAAAGGCATTTACAGCTTCTAAATTTAAAGGCACAAGTCAAACATGTGAATGATAGATGGCAGTGTCTGACAAAGTCACATCATGGTGCAATTGGCAGCAATTTCATTTTTGATTGCAAGGGAACACAGTAATGCAATCAATATGCAAATACATTGGTGTAAGTCTAAATGACCCTGAGTGTTAACCAGAAGGCTGCTTTGAGACATTAAACATTAGGAGGTGCTAAACTACTTTCCATAGAGTCTTCACTTATTTCTTTGCTGTTTTCACATGATCCAGTCATTAACGATGGTGGTAGATAGATAACAATTTTAATTGAATACAAATACATAAAACACGAGACATAATTTTTTAAATTCGACAGCAACTTATCTTTTTCGATCTCACCCAGCGTTCTACCCCTCCCCAACTTTCTTTTTTTACTGTAAAGCATGAGATTATAGGTTTATTCACATTCACCTTAAAAATGATCATAAGCAGTTCACCATCAGTGCTATTGTAAAAAAAAATTACTACAGCAGATGATTTACTATACAAATTAATTCGCTTGTCTCTAAAGTTTGTTATAAAGTTAACTAACCCCCTCTATTTTACTTAACTCGATAAAGCCATTGGTAGTTGCTGTACTATAATTTAAATATCAGTTTGGAATGAAAAAATGTTCATCTTGGTGGGTTAAAAAAAAAATGCTAATTTGAAACAATATATATTTTTGATACAGTTAATATATGACAGTGAGCGAGTTCAAGGCAAGGTATGATAGATACTGTAAGAATGTCGTATAGTTGGGTGGACATGATGTTTAGGGCCTCCCTGGAGTCGCCCATAATAATAATAATAATAATAAATTGTTATTAGCTTTATTCTTTTCTTCAAAACATTTCTATATGTCTGAGATTCATTTGCTACTCTGTTAAACAATCCCAAACAAGAAACAGCTTTTCATGTGAGCTATCATCTCTAATGACTCAAAAAAAACCTCCTGTACCTTTTCTTTAATAGAACCTTCTATGGGACTGTAAGCACAAATAAGTGTTTGTCCAATTTCTCCATTTTGAAATATGCCAACATCACTACTTGAAATTACTTGCCATTCAAAAAGTTTGTTTAGTGTTAAATACTAAGCAATTTCTTCCTCTCCCTAGTCACTATTGCCTGAAAATAACATTTATTGTTTAGCACCTGTTTTAGTCTTATTCATTTCAGGAATGTGAATTATATTACTGTGCCTTCAATTCTGCTGAGGTTAATTTTTTTTGCAGTAGCCGATTTTTCACTATTTGCCATGGTTGCTTGAAGAAAACAGCAAGAACAATGTATGAACATAATGCATCATTGTTCAGCTATGTATACATACTTGTACTGTTACTAGTATATTAGTGATATCCAACTAACATGATTCAGTTCCTCCATGAAGTATTGCGAGTCATCAAGGAAAGGGTCTCTTCTTGAAGATGCATGCAATGTGTATGTGCATGCATGCATGTATGTATGTATCTTCAGTAAATGTTCAAGGAGGTGTATATTCTCTTTCTCTCTCTACTTATCATGAAGTCCAAAATGTTATTATACTCAGTGGCATAGCTGGGGAGGGGGGGGGGGTGAAGAGGTGGCGGTCCGTCCCGGGTGGCATTTTTCACCCGGGGCGGACCACCACATGAGACATAATTTTATTTTTCAAGGATTCTTCTATTTATGTTAACTTAGTAATTTTATTACTTAATTAATAATTAGTTTTCAACAACTATACTTACAACTAAAATAAACATAAACAGTTTTAATTTCTTTCCCTACATCGTTTTGACTTTTTGTAATATTTTTAGTGTGTACTGAGAGGGGGGCAGCAAACTCAGGGACCGCCTCGGGTGGCAAAAGCTCTAGCTACGCCACTGACTATACTGTAAAATTCTTTTACCAACTTATATGTTTTTATCATATCTGCCTCTCATTTATCTATTTCTCAAATTTTTGAAGGTAATATTTCTTCAATCTGTCCTTGACATGCACAATACTATACACCAGATACCATCTTAGTCATCCACTGCTGAATCTTTTTGATAGTGTCACCATCTCCAAGTAACCCAGGTGAATACATCTGAACATAATAGTCCAGGCATGCCTATCAAAACCATGTAATAAGGAATTTTTTTTTTATTTCCTGCTGTTCTTTTCATTGCAGAGAACTCTTAAACTTCAGAAAATTAAATATGATAAACCATAGATAGTCCCTTGCCAAAGCCATTGGATGCAACTTTTGTCCACCCATGTTTCCACCAATCTCACATCCAGATAGTACTATAGTAACCTCACCCAAAGACACACTAACTTACTGGCATTATTCTTCTCTTTCAATTTCTACACCGATGACCAAAGGAAATGTTATCCCTACTTTATCAAGAATTGCTCACTCCATGAAATTAGTCTTATCCCAGAAAGAAATCAGAAGAATCCTTAACAACCTGAACACAAACAAGGCATCCAAATCCTGATGATTACCCACCTGTTTGTGTAAACTTGTTCTCCAGAACAAACACCTATCTTAAATCACCTCTTCAATCTATCCTGTTCAACTGGCATCTACCCTTCATCATGAAAACAGACCCACATCCAGCCCATTCCAAAGAAAGATTATAAAAGTCAGTCAACAAACTATTGTCCAATTGCTCGCACTTCTGTTCTCTCAAAAACTGAGGAGGTCAACAGCAGCTGACTTCTGTACCACTTGGGGACCCACCAACTAATTAGTGACCAGCAAATGAATGCTGCTACTCTCAATCCACAGCAGATCTTCCATCATTAACCACCCACCTCGAGACTCAAGCTGTGGAAACATTTGGAAAAATTCATGCAGGTGCTCTTAACATTTCAAATGCATTCAATTAGGCTTGGCATAGGGGTCTACTTAGCAAACTGAAGATCTATAGTTTGCCTTCTACCTTTTGCATCTGGATCATCAGTTTTCTCACTGGTAGCTCACTATGAGCCAAGGAAAATAGTTTTCTTTCCTCATATTTCCCCACCAATGCAGGAGGAGTACCTAGGAATTTGTACTGTCACCAGCTCTCTTCATGTATATAAATAACCTGCTCTCGGACTTCAAATGCAATCCACAGCTTTGCAAATGAAAGTATACTCCCTTCCTCCTTTGCATTTGGCAAGCCTTGCAGTGCCCAGTTAAAACCCTCAAGATCCACCATGTCCAATATCCTGAACTCCTATCTCCTGGCTATATTTCAAAGGGGTAGAGACAACCTTGTAGACTTCAATGCCAACAAAACAGTCCTGTCTGCTTGCTTGCAAGAAAGAGCTTACATTCATATCCCATAATACCCAGATATCCAAACACACTCCAATTTCTCTTCTTGGACAGATCTGTAGCTCCAACCTTTCCTGGCACAACTACATCTGCTATAGTTTTTGCAGCTACTAAAAAAATTGGCGTACTTTTCCAAAGACTCTCCTTCACACCTCTAGAGCTGCTAATTCTGTACAAATCCCAAATCTGCCCAACCACAGAATACTGCTCACACATCTAGTGGTGGTGATTGCTCAATGCTATCCAGAAAAAAGGCAAACGGGTTAATTAATGATCCCTCTCTCGTAGACATTCAGTTTCTGCCTTATGTGGGCACTTTCTTGGAATGCGCTGCTGAATTGGTCACTATCATTCCTCCAAAATCATAACAACAAGATCTGCTCCTAACCAACACCCATTTACAGTACAGCCTAAAAATCAATGAACAACTTTTCCCACCTCATTCACATTTACTTTTGTTCTTTGGAACAGCCTCCTTCACTCTATCTTCCCCATAAATACAACTTCAAAAAAAAAAAAAAAAAAATCACCTTTTATTCCCCTTAGGGAGCAGGCAAGGCCATTTTAACCCTAACTTTTGGAGACTAAGAGGGCAGTTCAATCTCCACTGATAGCCAATTAGCAATAACTGACCCAAGACTATCTAGTTACTATTAGATAGTCTTGGGGGATCACTAATTATAAACAGCATCCAGTGAAAAGATGGCTGACAAGTGCCACCATCTCGTGGTCCCTAAGTTTATGGGGGATAGATTTTATGGGACAAAAAACCTGCTTGTCCATGCCAGATATGACTAACTCAGGAACCAATTGAAGAAAGGATTAGAAAAAAAATTCCTGTAGTTGGTGACTAGATTTGAAGTGAAAGAGATGAGTCTTTGACTCCATGGGGTTTTGGGTAATAATAATAATTAATGCTATGAATTAAGTTGTGTAGTCATGCAGCTGCAACTTCTGCAGGGCTACACAACTTTCAGCTGTTCAAAGTGTCGACAGATTCCTCCTTTCTTCTTACCGACACACACACACACACACACACACACAGCACTGATATGATATAGATCTTATATTTTATGTGTGTGTGTCATATAACTTGTCTATGGGCAAATGATAACTGACACTCATTATTGTTTGCCCATGGAATGAGCATGTTATATCCCTTATCACCCTTTCCAACTCTGCATCAGCAGCAAATAATTGGATAATTAACCTCTGGACCATATTGATATTATTAACATGCAAGTTAAACAACAATGACCTTAGTACAGAACCGTGAAGTATTTGGTTGGCAAATAAGTTCGTTCGGTTTTTCAGAGTGGAATGAAACACATTTTATTTAATATATATAATACATACTAGTCAGTTATATATTGACCCTCATTATCAATGACCTCGTGCCATCTGTCCACCAACTTCATTATGGCGTGTAAAACTCCTGAGGTTTACTGGCGAAAAACTGATCCAGGTGTCTTTTGACAGCCTCCTCATTAGCAAAAGTTTTCCCATTCAGAGAATTCTGCAACGATCAGAATAAGGGTAATCAGAAGGTGCCAGGTCCGGTGAATACGGAGGATGCAGCAAAACATCCCAGCCAAGATGTAACAATTTACTCCGGGTTGTTAACAATGTGTGGGTTCTGGCATTGTCATGGTGAAAGACAACTCCTTTCCGATTTCCCAATTCAGGACGCTTTGTGCTAATTGCATGGGCCAGTCGCATTAACTGTGAGCAATAGACAGTTGAATCAATCGTTCTGCTGACGGTAACACAATTATGAAGGTGTTGTCCACACCTTGTAGTGGACAACACCTTCATAATTCCACCACACAGAGAGCATGATCTTCTTTGGGTGCAATCCCTTTCGAGGTTGTTTATGGCAGTTCGCTCATGTATCCCCATGATCTTTTATGTACCACGTTATCATACACGACCCATTTTTCATCTCCTGTAATCATCTGCTTCAAAAATGGGTCGTTTTCTTGGTGACGTCACAGTGAATCACAGATGGATATACGAATAGTCATATTGGCCTCAGTCAATTCATGCGGCACCAAAACATTTAGTTTTGAAACATATCCTAGCTTATGCAAATGGTTTTCAACGTTTGTATGGGATATGGTCAGTATTGCAGTAATCTCCCACACTGTTTGCGACGGATTTTTGTCAACGATATCCTTCACAATACTCGAATCAACCTCGGTCGGGAGACCGGCGCATCACTGACGTCGAAATCTCCAGAACGAAATTTGGCAAACCACTTTTGGCATATGCATTCTGTTAAGGCACCATCCCCATTTACACTGCATATTTTTTTTTATGGGCCTCCACAGCTCGTTTGCCTGTTTTAAAAAAAAAAAAATGCTGGTAATGTACGTTATTTCCTTCCATTTCTAAAAATATGTTACACACAGCAACTGAAGTAGGCCGAATGAAAATTCATTGAAAGGTAATGTGAAATGTCGCCTTTCAACTGCACAATAGCGACAGGCAAAGCGGCATAAACTTGTACTAATGCATAAACTGAACCAACTTATTTGCCAATCCAATACTTCAGTAGTTATCCCCCCCTTCTTAGATGGCAGTGAGTAGTGAGGTTTCACACCTCCATACATTACTTTCTGATACCTGTGGGTCAGTCATTCTTTTATCCATGTCACAAGATTATTTTGCATACACATACACTTCTGAGTTTGTATATAACCTAAAATATGAAATCCTGTCAAAAGTCTTGGTAAAATCTAGAAGTATCATGATATTCACTCAATTACAGAATGTGAGTAGGTTGCTAAAGCAAAAACCTAACTTGAACATAGTCATTTAGAGGCTGGTCAAAAACTCATCATATGCTTCAGTCCTAATTCTACCCTTGTATAATACAATGGAATTATCTTGTTCCCTTAAGAATCTTGCTTGTGATGAGACTCAAGTGAACAACTGTCAGAGGAATTTCTTGCACATTCCTTTAGCACCCATGCTGATATTCCGTCCAATTCCACTGGTGTGTTTAAATCTAGTTCTTGCAATGGCTTTAAAACTTCTAACTTATCCGCTCCACTCCTACTCGTTCCTCCAGCTACTCCTCAGTATCCATAGGACTAATAATGGGTCTGAGTGGAATGTATACCTCACCTGTGAAAGGTCATAAATCTATAATACTGTTACATAGATAAGGGTTACATAATCCAAAAATCTTACTCTATTAATCAAAATATGGTTTTTTTTCAAGCTATTTCAGGATCCCACCAAGCAAGATGTTGGGTCTCACACTGCGCAAAAAAATTCATCTACCTAGAGAAATTTATCACCTGTAGCCTGATTCAAATTCAGGACTCACATGGTTGCAGAGTAGGCATGCTCCATACTTTTCAAGCATTTCTCATATATCCGACACTTTTCTACCATCTGTATTCAGTAATATTATTTTTGTCCATAGTCATCCATTTTACTTGTAAAATAAAAAGAAAGAAAAATTTTTTTTGGATTCCCATTAGCCTGCGGAGCTAACTTCTAACAGTCCAATTTCACCATGACATTACCATGACAGTCGATTTTTGCAACCTGCTTTTTATATTGCTACTTGGCAATCACTTTTCTCCTGATATTTGATCCCCATTTACTTTTTATGCAGCATTAAGATTTTATTTATTCATTTAACTCCAAAGTGATTTATTCTATAACTGTGGGGAAGCAGTCAGATATAACTTCTTCTGGATATCCTCTGATTGTCTCTACTATGCAGTTTTTTCATGCTGGACTGATTCCAACTGTCCACTTACCTGCCGCATAGTTTCACATTATATATCCTCTTAATCCAAGCTCTCACCATGATCTGTTGGAGTGCAAGTACTCCAACAGGTGAGAGCAATTTTCACAACTGGTTGTGAAATGTCAAAATTGCATGATCACAATCACCACTTGGAGATACCACCACATTTATTGTAAGATTCTCAGATGCAGTTACGAGACAGAATATTATTGCACCACAAGTTCCTTCCCACACATGGTTATTAAGATAGTTATTTCTCAGGAGTAACATTGCTTAAGTGTTGGATACTGTTAGTCCGAAACTTGCTTCCAAAACCCAGTTATGGAACATCCACTTTGCTTTACTAGCTAAAGTCCATTGTCCTCTTGAAGTTCCAAAAGCTCCAGTTCTGCAACTGCAACACCCGTCACAACTGGTTGCGAAATAGGACAACCGCACTCAAGCACATTCGTGAGGAAAGGATTTTCAAAAAAAAAAAAAAAACAGCAAAGTTCTCGAAGGTCACAAAATCAAATGTTGAGTTCTTTGGGCAGATAATTTAATTTGCTAAGATCCCATTTCTAATTCCACTCCTGGCAAATTTGTCAGTATTTTCTTCAGACAAATGAAGTGATTGAAAGTTTTATTTTCCAAGTCTCTCTGGAAAAGTTGCACTTTGCTCTGGAGCTTACCATGGTCTGTGCGAGATCGGTTATTAGTTTTTTTTCACTCGAAGAGAAATGTTTAACATATGTAGATGCTGGAAAACATCAGTGAAAAATGCAGCTACTGAGTGTCTTTGAGATGAGGTAAAAATTTTTCCTTCTCTCTATAAGAAACTGTTTGATTGGGTCTAACAAAAAAAAATTGTTTAATGCATTGCTAACTGAATATATGATGATACAGCAGCCGTGAGTCCCTTTTACGAAAGGTACGGCACCATCTTAGCCCCCCCCCCCCAAAAAAAAATAATAATAAAATTATCCGGGCTCGGGGAACCGGCATAGCTGACAAATCAGGCCTATGGCTAGGTCAGAATTCCTGACTGTCATCTGCGTGTATTCACGGGGCGGTTTGCCAACTTGTGGGATGAAAAACTCTGCTGTCCACGCCCAAGACAATATGTTGAACAATACTGATAGATGAGCACCGGAAGAGTGACTAACATGTTGTTGCAAGCAGGCATAGCTTCTGCATCCCCACCTCCAACTGTGCACACTCACTCCCGTACCATCACATCAGTCAAAGGTTGCAGCTCTTCTAAGTCTTACCAGAATTATTTTGTCTCCAAAAGGAGATGTAGTTGGCCACCCTTGTTATATAACCATGTAAACACATAAAAATGTCATATAAATTATGAGAAAACTGTTATTTGAAAACCTTCACAAAGTTAGAATAATTATTAATGTGGTTCAAAATATCAAAATGCAAAAATAAATGCACAAAAATTACAGTCAAAAGGAAACATGATAATTAGTACTTTGTTGCATCCCCCCCTCTTAGCTTTTATGACTGTTTGTAAATGGTTGGGTATATTATTTACTAGTGGTTCACAGTCTTTATTATCAAAACATGTCCATATGGTCTGTAGACTAGAAACACGTTCATATTTGTTCTCTTGGACAACTTCTTGAAGACATTTCTTCATAACTCCCCATAAATTCTCAATGGGGGTTTAAATCTGGTGAGTTTGCCAACCAAGGAATTACGATTTGCTTTTTTTGAGCCATCTTGTAATGGTCTTGGAAGTGTGACAAGAAGCTGATTCTTGCTGAGAAAAGGAAATCACCATCACATGAATCTTCCAATGCTGGCAACAAAGCACTTAAGAATTTCTTGGTACACTTTGGAATTGACTCTTTCATACACAATACACACCCTACCTGGATCATCTGCAGTCATACAAGCCACACACCATGACAGAGATTGCAAATTTCACCAAACATTTCATGCTTTCTTTATCAAATGCTTCTTGCCTAAGTACCAAACACATATCCCTTGATGACCATGGGACACACAAAACATACTTTCATTGCTAAAAAGTACCTTTTTCCAGTCCTCTTCACCCCACAATGTCTTTGCTTACACCATCACACTCTAACTGCCTTTTGCTTGGAAGTCATAAGTAGGCTTTGTCTTAGGCACGCACGATTTAAAACCCAATTTGTGAAGTCATTTCAACATCATAGATTTAGACACATTCACACCCAGTTCTTTCCATCTCTTGTGAAAATGCCTTACACTTTGGAAGTGGTTTTCCTTCACAATATTCTTCAATCTCCTTTTCTCTCTGGATGTAGTTATTATCTTTTGAAAATTCCGATTATTAGAATACTGTTTCAATACTCTACTTACACTTGCTTGAGAACATTTCAATTCCTTAGCTATAAACTGTTGAGTTTGGTCTTTTTTGTGCAGACACCATACGAAACTTCTTAGCTTCCCATATGTCACTCGTTCAACCCATGTTTTGCAAATGATTAACTGAAATCCATGTGTAAATGATTCTCACACAGAAGTCAGTCCCACAGCTACTAAAATATATGCTATTTCTATGCTCTCTTCAAAACTAATTGGAAAAATTTGAAATATTCTAATATTTTCAACCATGTTAAAAGTTATTCTAATTTTGTGAATATTTTCAAATAATAGTTTTCTTATAATTTATATCACATTTTTATGTGTTTACATGGTTATATAATCTACAAAGTATGTAGATTTAGATGATGCTAATTCATATTTGGTAATAATTATTTTCTATGTAATAAATTACAAGTGCAAATCATTCAACACATTTTCTTTGATTATTCTAATTTTTTGATTTGGAGGTGTAGTTGTGGTTAGTAGGGATGCAAGGACTAGATTTGGTGCTTGGAGAGTTGTGAATGAGAGGGATGGGAATTGCCAAAGTCAATTTTGAGTTCTTTGTCTGTTAATGGTTTGAAGGAGAGAAATGATAGATTGTGTGGATAATTTGGCTCTCCTGCAATGTCTTTAAACTCCATGGAGGTGCCTGTACAATTATAATAATAACATTATACTTGACAAGAAATTATATTCTTGTTTTAATCCTTTCATCCAAGCATAAGCAAAAGTTTGTGTGGCTGTATACTTGTATACAGAAGCCATATAGACTTGTTAGGCTGTTGACTTTCCATATTACTTCAGTATCCCATAATGCATGTTTTAATGCATGTTATAAAACATTACGGTCTGAAAGTCACCAAGATACTTCATACACAAACTTTTGCTTCCTTACACTTGGATACAGGGCTATAACAATAATATAATTTGTGAAGTATAATATACTTTATAAACCAAGAAGTAAAACTTTCTATAACTATCTCTGTCCCAAAGCATTTAATGATATGGTGATAATACCATTTTACTATATGAGGAGTCTGAAAAGTTCTCGGCCTAACAATGAAAAAACGGATTTATAATTTCAAAGCTATTTTTATTTTTCAACATAATCTCCCTTAAGACTAATACATTTATTCCAGCAATGCTCCAGGTGCCATTATCCTGTCCCTGTGGTGGTTCTCAGTAAGATCTGCAAAATACCCCTCTACAGCTGCAATCACCTCTTGATTTGAAGAAAAACGCTGACCAGCAAGGAAGAGTTTTAGTTTTGGGAAAAGATAGAAGTTAGAGGGAGCGAAATCTGGGGAATAGGGTGGATGTTCCAACAATTCATAGTGCAGATCCCTTAATTTTCCCATTGCCAAAACACCTTTGCAAGCAGGTGCATTGTCCTGATGAAAGATGATTTTTTTCTTCTCCAAACTGGGTCTTTTCTCACAAATTTTTTCATCTAGTCTGGTTAAAAGTTCAGAATAATATTCCCTGGTAATTGTTTTACCCTTTTCAATTAATAAACAAAATGCCTTTACAAAACAGTGATGCCATGATCTTTCCTGCTGATGGAACCGACTTTGTCTTCTTTGGCACTGAACAACCGGCTTCTGTCCACTGTTTTGACTGCTGTTTGGATTCTGGTGTGTAATGGTGAATCCAAGTCTCATCTATAGTAATAAATCGATGCACAAAATCAGTTTTATTCTTGTTAAAACGCTCCAAGCACTGTTCAGAGATTTTCACGTGACTGCGTTTTGATCTGCTGTGAGCAAGCGTGGCACCCATCTTGCACAAAGCTTTTTCATATGCAATTTTTCATGCAAAATATATCCTACATGTTCTTTTGAAATGTCTATAGTCTCAGCAATTTCATGCACTTTGACTCGTCGGTCATCCAATACCATATCGTGCACTTGATCAATGATTTCTGGTGTTGTTACACTTTTCACATGGATCATCTTCAAGACTGGTATAGCCACGTTTAAACTCGGCAGCCCATTTCTTAATTGTCGAAAATGAAGGAGAAGAGTGTCCATAAAGTTTTATGAACTTCAAAAAAATTTCTTTTGGTGTTAAACCTTCTTTTACAAAGAATTTTATTACTGCATAATACTCAATTTTATCAATTTCAAGGTATACAGACAACACTTTTGCTTCAGACAGCTGTATAAAACAAACTACTTGATAGAATGACTTGCAATTCACATGGTTGCTTATGACAGATGTACCAACTTAGAAAAAAAAATCTTGCCAATAGTATTGTCCTCTATGGTTGAGGACAAGAACTTTTCAGACCACCCTTGTGTGTGTGTGTGTGTGTGTGTGTGTGTGTGTGTGTGTGTGTGTGTGTGTGTGTGTGGTAAACTGCATTGATTAAATCAATATTAAATCAGAAAGATACCAAGGTTCCTTGGTATCTTCCTGAATCTAGCTTCTAATGACAAGACCCCAATAAAAGTCGATTTGGGTAGAGACCCTTCCCCATAATATTTTTACATGATGGGAAATTGAGGCAAATGGTGTGAAGTCGACAGCCTCTGTATTACTTTGAGTAAGATACTTCACTCATCAAGCTCAAAGTAATATGTGCGCGCGCGCGCACGCACGCGCGCACACACACACACACACACCATGACTCTTGGATGGATCATTTGACCCCTGGATTCATACTGTAGCATAGTAGAGTACTTGCCAAGGTGTAATGTGATGATCAGTATAGAATTTTGTATGCAAAAGCAAATATATATTATATATATATAAATAAAACAAAAAGTAGCATGAGTATCAGGTAACCAAAAAAAGTTCATGCGGTTTATCATAATAAAAATTAAACAACCACAAAATTTTCATAAAATGTTTTATTCATTAAAATAAGCACCTTCACAATCTACAACTCTTTCCCAATGAGATACAAGTTTGTAAATACCACTTTTATAAAACCTTTTGTCTTTAGAAGTAATAAAGCTAACAACCTCTGCTTTAATCTCTGTTTTATTGCAGAACTGTCTATTTCACATGTGATTGTCTAGTGCCAAAAAAGGTGATAATCGCTTGGAGAAATGTCAAGAGAATGATGATGAATTATCTCCCATCCTAAAGCAAAAATCTCTCACGGGTAAGTTTTGCAGTATGAGTTTTTGCATTGTCCTGTAAGAATAGTACTTTCATCTGATTAACTAGTCCTGGCTATTTCTGAAGTAATGCATCCTGCACGCACTCAAGTTGCATCAAATAGATCTCGGACAAAATTGTTTGGCCTGCAGCAAGAAACTCATAGTGGACAATACCATCTCCAGTCCACCACACACACACACACACACACACAAAGTATAGTCTTCTGGGGAATGAAATGGTGCCTTTAAAGTATGCAGTAATGGATCCTTTGGCAACAACTAACGATAAACATGCTTCCTGTTAAAGTACAAGATCCATTTTTCATCATAAGTGAGCAAGTAATCCAAAAATGGCTCTTTTTATGATGTGAAAGAAGTGAAGAACAAATTGATAGCCTTTGAAGTTTGTCACCTGATAATGCATGTGGGACCCATTTGCTTAGCTTCCATGATTTTCCCAGTTGATGCAAGTGTAAATGAATTGTTTCACCACTCAGGTTAAAGCATTTGTGAAAGTTCTTGACATGTTAATGTAGAATTATTTTCAATAGTGGCACGTAATTTTTCATTATCAATAATGGAGGGTCTTCCTGAACGTGTGCATCTTCTAGTGATTCATCACCAGAAACAAATTTTTTAAACCATTTCTGTGCAGTACATTCTGTTCCCGCATCTTTTCCAAATGCCATACATATCCTATGGGATGCTTCTGAAGCCTTCAAACCGAGTTAAAATTCATAAAGCAAACAAGCCTGAATTATACCAGATTCAACTGACATTTTAAAAGGGTTCAAATTCACAGAAAAAGAGTGCACACCAAGTTGGAACGTACTGATTGACTAACGAGTACCTGTGCCTTATGATGCATATAAAAAATTCCACTCTACAAATCACTGCCAACTAAAACAAGTCATTGCAGCCAACTCTCTACCCTACCGAAAACCACATGAACTTTTTTTGGTTACCTGACAGTACAGAATTTGTTAAACAGTAATGCTATTTAAACAGTAATGCTCATTAGAATTTTATCAAAATTTCATAGTACACTGTACTATATATATGTATGTATATATAAAATAAAGTGAAATGAAGATGCATGTAACCTCTATAGTATGTACTTGTACTCTCATCAGTATATATGTGCATAATATAAACAGCAGATATTAATATAAATAAAAAAAAAAAATGATTAGACAGGGGGAGGGACTTTATTTGCTAATGTAGGAAAAAGATTAAAATAATATAATTTCTTGTCAAGTTATGAGATATATCTGATAGATGATGTTAAGGCAGGTACATTCTCCAGCACTGGTATATCAAGGATCCTGAGGGATGCCAAGAAAACAGATTCCAAATCATCTCACCCCTACTACTATAACCAAGCATAACAGGTTTGCATCTACAGTGTTCCACTTCATATAGCCATTTCTTCTGACCTCTCATGTTCCTTTATCCATATTAGTCACTGCTGCTCATTAGCATGATAACCCTCAACAATTTTGTTGTAATTCATTCCAGCCAATGTCAAAAGCATGGTGTATTGAGATGTAGCCCTTCACATCCTGGCTGTTATATTGGAGAAGGAACGGGGGGGGGGGGGGGGGGGGTCCAAGTGCAGTCCTCAGGTTAACCCAGTTCAGTCGTCAAGTATCTTCTTAGTCAATATTCCAATAAAATTTTACAGCCTTTAAATCCAGGTTTGACATTTTTAGCTCTTAGATCAGGCTCCTAATATTTTCTCAATCATCAAATTAGATAATCTCCTCTTCCCAAGTTCATTAGACTACCTTTCAACCAAAGAGGATGTACTCTAGTAGCACAAGATTAAAAAAAAAAAAAAAAGAAATGTAAATTCAACCTTTTATTACTAGTTCATTCTAGTGCCATTGCATCTCTAGATACTCTTCACATTTTAAATTATTAAAATTCTAGATTAAATCCAATCCTGTAGCAAAGAAGCTAAGAAAGATTCATGTTCAGTGTGACAATATATGAAGTTATGACCAAAGCAGCTATAAGATCAGTGTATTATGTCTGCTAAATGTGTTTGTTATTTCCAGTGCTGCCTGTTTTGCTAGATGGAAAAACCTGGGATTCTAGAGTTTTTCATCTGCAAAACTGTGATAGAACTCCTAGGTTATGCAGTATCACTAAAATACATGATGAAAATGGACTGCTTAGAGACCAATAGTGCATTCTGTATACAGTCCTAAATATAATCTAGCAAAACTGTATAGCCTTTTTGGACTTTGCAAGCAATTCTTCTCACATAAAAATGAGAAGATTTAAAAAAAAAAAAAAAATTTCAGAATTGTTTTACTTCTAAATCACTTAGATGTAGTTCCTCTTTTACCAATCAGAACAGCTGCAAAAAGATTTCCTCCTGACATGGTTATTTAATTTCATTATTAATACCAATTTCTATGTCAAGGGGAGGTAAAAAAAAAACATTCGGTTCTCCAATCTTTCTTCAATCCTTAATAAGTACTACAAGGACCAATTGAACAGTATATCTTGAACACCTTTAGTTCCAATCCTTCCATATAGTTATATCTGGTAAGTGACATTTTTGTAGTTTGGAACTCTGTTGTGAGTTTTATGTTTTCCTTGAAAAACATACTCAGTCTATAGAATCAGATTCATTCTAAAATTAGAAACAAATACTAGCCTTCCTTTTCTAGATTTGATATTTAAGATAGCATGATGGTAGCTTACAGTTTTCAAGGATATAAGAAAGAAAACCAAAACAGAAAGATCATCCATCTTTCTCAAAAGATGAGATGATCTTTTCTCATCTCAAAAAGCCAGGCCTTATTAAAACTTTTATTTACTGTGCACATATTATGCTTAGATAAAGATCTGCAATATTAAATTCACATTCACTCCAATTATTGTAACTCCAAAGAAAGAAACAGCTATGGCCTTTTATCCCCTTTATCTACAAGAGGATGTTTTAGAATTTCCATTGCAATAATAAATTTGCAAGTTAGCTTCTTCCATACAGTTCACAAGTTAACAACTTTTCCTACACTCTTCAAAGGACTATTTTTCTCCCTTTTGTCCATCCAGGAATATATTAATCTGGTATGGATGTTTAGATGTTGATTATCCTCATGTTGATGTTTAGAGGAGAAAACACAAATCTAAGGATAATAATTACCTGAATTACCTTGTTTACATTCAGTTTCATTTTTGGCTATTCAATGTACATATTTATACTGACAAACATGAGCTTCATTCTCAACACCTCTCTCATAAGTTTTTGACTCTTCAAGTTCATCTCCAATTATCTTGACATCCCTACTTTCTGAAAGTGCACTACCAAGTATGTTCTTTTAACTACCCTTAATATAATCTAAATTTTATATTAAATGTAAATTTGCCTTCAATTGGTAAAGGAGTAGCTTTGCCACCCAATCAGCTTTGATATTTCCATCATTGCTATTATTAAAGGAGCAACACTTCCATGTTTGGTCTCTAGAGCAGGCCTTTCAGATTATGTATAAAAATAAAATGAAAAATACAAAAATATATATAAAAATTGATAAAATAGGGGAAAAAAATATATCCTTAGCCCATCCATGGTACAAAATGTACATAGGTTTACAAATAACCTTTTGTGGGTGGGAGCAACATAAAAAAAACATGAAACTATAGTTTCAGAAAATTTCTGGGTATATGTTGAATCGCAAGTGATTATGATAAATTATGACAAGAACAGTGCTGAAGTTAAGTGAAGAAGGAAAGAGATATGGATTAATAATGACCATCAAAAAAACAAAACAATGATATTCAGAGAGAAGAGGATGAAAAAGTAAATAAAGATCAAGGGGGGGACAAGAGATGAAAGAGGTTAGGAACTTCATATACATAGGGAGCAACATGACACCAGATTTAAAGCGTAAAAAAGAGATACGATCTCAGATAACAAAAGCAAAAGTAAACCTATAGGCAATGGACAAGAAGACTAAGAACTAAAAATAGTCCTTAGCCTTCCTACAAAACTAAGATACCAGAAATATGCATAAATGCTCTCTATTTTGTTTAGAAAGAACAGGGCATGCAGAATGCATTACCTAAGAGTATGGGAGCATTAAATGGGTTTAAGGTATCATTTGATAGTGAGAATCTCTCATGATAATTCATTTGATTCCATGGATGGCTGGTAATAAAAATATCATTTTAGATTCCCATCCTATATCTAAGCCGTAGTGTTTCAAGAAAACTGCTATAGTTGTTCAACAGCAAAATCAAGCATATTTCATCACAGCCTTTGTCTTCTTTTTCTGGCTGTGCTAAAGCTCAACACTGTTGCAAACAAAGCATCAACATATCCAAAACTGAATGTGAAAGAACAAATAAAAAAAATCAGGAAACTCATGTCCAAATCACAAGTCATGTTTTCTGGTGTTTTACCTGAACTTTTGTTCAATGTTACTTCCACCTATGTTGTTGCACTTGGATAGCTCTATTGCATCATTACATTCCTGGCCTCTTATTTACATGGCAGTTTTTGCATTCATAATTACAGAAAATGTTCTCTTACAGTTTCAACCTTCCAATATTCAAAATCTTCCCTATGATTATTCCCCAAAAAAGATCAGAGAAATCTTGTCCTAATCAGATAAAATCTCTCAGTCCTAATGATGGTATCAATGTCCAATTTTGATTTTAAATACTGGCAATTTAATTAATTTATTTTTAAATTACACAGTATAGAGGAAAAAAAATTTTTTCATGAAGTTATACCAAAAAAAAAAAGTAGAAAAGGAATAAACTGATTCTGTTTCATTTAGTCTTATGATCAGATATTGTATCTTTTCGGAATACTAAGCAAACATAGTATTCTGAAGATATGAAATATCTAACCACCAAAGAATCATTACAGTAAAATATGCTAGATGCTATTGCTTTTAAACAAATGCAATGACAGATTATATTCACTTCTAAAATTCTTAATGCAAGTGGTCTGTAGACTAGATCACATTATCCTATAAGAAAGATATTTTTAAATCCTTCACTGGACAAACTAATAATTTCTTGAGATTACAGAGATAATCTTAAATAAAATACCTCCAATTAAATTGTAAAGAAGATGTTCCTCCCTTTTATTGACTTCAATCCAAAGTATATTAAAAAAAACTGCAGTAACAGCTATTATTACCATCAGTATAATAGAGGAGAGCATTAATAAGTGATATCAGGAATACAATAAAGCTAGTACAAATATATCTTATTTGATTCTCTTCTATCACTTTTCATACAGATTGGTAGAGCCTCTGCTACTAATGGTTCACGTAAAAAGTTAAGTAAGGTTGAGCGCAATTAGTAGTTGGAAGGAAATCAATCGTTCGATGCTGCTAGCACACTCTCCCTCGATGAGTCTTTGGACTCCCTGGAGGTGTCACATAATAATAAGAAGAAAAGTACATCACCTAATTAAAAACTATCATGACAGTTTACTTGCAAACTTTTAATCGTGCTTTGGTAATTTAAAGAAATGAAATTAGTTCAGTAACTTATATGAAAAACTAATAAACACATATGAGATACAGGTCACATTCAAAGCCTTGAATCAAAATTTTAATAGAAATCAGAAATTCTCCTTGTCAGGTAAAATGCAGCTATGAAAAAAACAGTTTAGCAGATTTCCAATACATAGGTAAATTCTTAGCTGAAACTCACAGCATTAATATAAACCTTTTCTTCCGTCAGTACAGTTTATTGTAGCGAGCTAACTGTATGCATTTCTCAGAAACCTTGTATACATTCTTGAACTTTTGAATAGAATGGTTAATAATGGAAAAAAAAAAAAAAGTTTATTGGTCAACAGGATTAAAAAAAAATTGCATACTAAATTAAAAGAAACAGACTACTTTGCCACAGATTGCATGTGGCTTCTTCAAGGTAAAAAAATATATAAATATACACGTGAAAATTACAAGATATAAGTTAAATAGGAGAAGATGACAGGACTATTACAGTGTGAACACTGAAAAATCATGAGGAGACAGTGAAGGGTGGCACAAGTTATTCATTTTCTAGCATTGTGTGGAGGTGATTAGCTGTAAAGTTAAAATCTGACAGATGGAGACTGGCATAATTAGATTTCCAGATGTCACGAATGATCACTCCTTGATTCTTGTTGAGCGAACCATGTGAAAAATGAATGACAAATTCTTTTATCTGACGAGAAAAAAAGTTTTCTTCCAGATAAGGCGAGATCTTGTTCTGTGCCCTATACATAGAACTAACCTAACCTTGGAAGAATGATAAACTAAACCTGATCTTTCTTCCTTATTATGAGCATATTGCTGAGATGTTTTAATGTAAGAAAGGCCACAGGGAACAAGGAATTCTGTAAATCCCAGGATATTCATAAAAAGGATTAGTGTCTTTGGGAGAACAAAAGAGGCTTGTGAAAATGGTTTAAATGCCACTCTAAGGTGATTGATAATTTTGATTGAAAGACTAGTGACTGTACAAGACTGAAACTGAGTTTCTGTAGTGCATGTGAGGATTTGGGCCGGAGAGTAAGATTGGAGAACAGCATTTTTTCAGCTAATTTCCTTGAATATCTGTTGACAATGAATTGGTTGAATAGGTCTTAATTCATCTTTAGACAGAGATAGCACACTTTTTAAGGGGCATACCCATTGCCTATTTGCTCATTCCTATTTTTTGTGAGGGATGATGGAAAGATAATGGAGGTAACATTTGGTGCGAGTGGCTTGCAGTAAATGTATAATATGAAGCAATTCTCAGATAAGGATATCCAGAATGGATAAAGGACCATTTTGCAGGACTCTTAGTAAAGTTTTCCACAGGAAATAATTTAGGACATTATTTCTTAGGAAATAGAAAATGGGATGCATTTCTCAGTTGTCAAATTTATGACACAAGAGACAACGAAATAAAATCTTTATCAATTTTATATTTATAAGATATAAACAACATATGCAAGCCCATTTCAAAGATAGTTGCATTATAAAAACAAATGCACTGTACTCAGCTAGCATCATCCATCCTACAGCATGGAAGAAAGCACATATACAACCAGCTCCCAAAAAAAGAAGATCAATATCTGCCATCCAGCTATTGATCTATTGCTCTCACATCAGTTTTATCAAAAGTAATGGAAAAGGTCATCAACAGTTAGTGACCAGCTGTATGGATTTTGTCATTTTAGATCCACATACCCTCTAGCCTAGGCAAACACACCTTTAGACCCATGCCATGGAGATGTTTGGAGAAACCTGTGCCATTGCTCTTGATACCTACAAGACTTTTGATAGGGTCTGGCATCAAGGGCTTCTTGACAGGTTACCATCATTTGGATTGCCTTCGTCCTTTTGTAAATGGATTGCCAATTTTCTCTCAGATCGATCCCTAGATGTAATTGTGAATGATATTCTTTCCTCAGACTTTCCTGCCAATGTCAGTGTCCCTGAGGGCTGTCATTCTTCCCACCCTCTTCCTGATTTATAATAATGACTTGCCCTCAGTGACTGCAAACACTAGTCATAGTTTTGCTGATAAAAGCACACTCCACTTATCCTACTCATATCACAAGTCTTGCAGTGCTGAAACATGTCAAGGTTACATCGATCCCTAGATGTAATTGTGAATGATATTCTTTCCTCAGACTTTCCTGCCAATGTCAGTGTCCCTGAGGGCTGTCATTCTTCCCATCCTCTTCCTGATTTATAATAATGACTTGCCCTCAGTGACTGCAAACACTAGTCATAGTTTTGCTGATAAAAGCACATTCCACTTATCCTACTCATATCACAAGTCTTGCAGTGCTGAAACATGTCAAGGTTCAAGATCATCTGTAATGAGTGCCCTGAACATGATCTCCACAGTATTCCTGATTGGGATGAAAGCAACCTAATCAACTTTAATGCTCCTAAAATGTGATTGGAAGCATTAAAGTGATTTTTAAAAACCAAATATCTCTTCTTGGACTGACTCTTACTCCAAATATTTTCTGGCACAATCATATCATTTCTATAGCATCAGCTTCCAAAATACTTGGCATCCTTTTCCGCTCAAGATGGTAATTCTCTGCTGAACAGTTAATTACTCTGTATAAATCTCAAATCTGACGAACACTGGAATACTGCTGTAATGTTTGGGGATTACGATGATGCAGTTAAGACCTCCCTAAAATTCTTGATATTGTTCAGAAAAGGGCAGTCCAGCTGCTTAATGGTACTTCTCTTACAGACTCTCTTCAGCCACTTTCCCCATACAAGGTCTGCATTGTGCCACTTCTAAAGATATTTCTGCAACACTAGACTTCATTATGCCTCCCATTTCTGCCAGATCTACAAGAACTTGAGCAACAGCTTCTCAACATACCTTAACAGTTGAACTGCACACCCACCAAACCTGCCACTCCTAATCATCTTGTAAAATTCAATGCAACATCATAATTCTTACATTGTTTAATTGCATCGATTTCACAGGAGTCACATCCGAAATTCAAAGAATTGTAAAATTGTATATAAGAGATGTAAACAATAATATCAGCCCAGAAAAATTTACATGATTCTGTAGATAAAAGATATATGAGTGTGTAATTCAAAAGAGAATCCCTCAGAGATTACAAGTACGTTAGAATTACCTACATAAGTAATACAAAATGCCCATCTGTATAGACCCAGAGGAATTACACATGCAAAAATAAAGTAAACAGGTATCTAAAAATAGAAGTTTAGGGGAAATTACCTTAGAGTTCCGAAATATATTTGATGTATTACTTGGTATAGGGTAGAATGGAAACCCATTGTAACCAAAGCAGTCCGACACTGCCGTCAAGGTCGATAGCAGAGGGGAGCGGTATACATCAGAAGTTGTTACACTATGCTGAAAAAGGGATTAAACTACACTTCAGGGAGATAGAACTTTCTAGAAGGAAAGGAGTTAGCATGTGATAGGTACGGGGATCTCAGACCTGAGTTCAAAGTTTGTGCGGAAATATTTGGGGTCTAAGAAACTTCGCGCAAGGTCCAGAGAGGCGAAATAAAAAGGTCAGGAATGGACTAAGGTGGATCGACTTGAAGAGATGTGATGCCAGGAGAAAAGAGGGGAGCCGATCCATGGACTACGTACGATCCTGGTTGAAGTCATGGAGGATAATCGGAGGCGAAACCTTGTAGAGCGGCCCAGGACCAAGATGACCCTACGTCCGAGTGCCTACTATGCTGAAAGATCGCGCTCCAGCCCTGTGAGTAATTCCAGAGGAGAACACAGTGTCCATGATGCGTCTGAAGCAATAGAGCAAGCCGTAACAATAGAGGGGGGATCCAGAATAAGCCCGAAGAGAAGATACGATTAAAGTGCAATTGTGCCTATGAAAGAATTAGTGTGAACTGAATTTTTTTTGTCAAAAACTCTCTTAATTTATGATGTGAAGGACTGTTTCGGATAGACTGAATTCATAGGACTGAAAGATATAATAGAATGAAAACTAATTCGTATGAAGTAAATCTGCTTTTAGAATAATTGAAAAGACGTTAATGAAAGTTTAAGCTTGCGTTGCATTACACTAAAATGGTTTAAAAGAGCTGATAAGAAAATTATAGAATTCAGAATTGTAATGGTATGAAAGGTTGATTGCTAAGTGAGTGTTACATTCTTTTGAAAGTTAGAATTGGAGATTTTTACTTGTCAAAGCATGATAATTCCTAGATTGTAAATGGGCTGATAGTTATTTGATATATACAGAATTAATTGTCTGATGAGTTACGTATTTGATGCTAATAACATGCCTGAGAGTTGTTCTATGTGATGTTTAAATTTTGATGCTTATCATCATCATCAAATTCCTGCCATGTACCCTCAAGGGGTGTACAGGATATGACCGTACTACATGAAAAAATTACATCATTACTAACTTCCTATCTACAATTTTCCTCCAAATCAGTCTGTTACTTGTCAAGACTCCAATATTATCAGATCTTATATTTCTATCGTCTAAGGCACTTTGTACCGTATCAATCCACCTATATCTTGGTCTTCCTCTGGGTCGTTTTCCTGGCAACCTGGCAGAGAACACTTGTTTTGCTAATCTTTCCTCTCCCATTCTATTTAAGTGACCATACCATCTGAGATTAGCTCTACTAACGCATTCCTGGATGCTGACAATGTCAAGTTCTTTCCTAATATCCTCATTTTTAATATGATATTGCCATTGATGCCATCTGTTCACGCCTCTAATCTTTCTCAGGACTCTCATATCTGCAGTCTCTAGTCTTTGGTCAAGTGTTTTACTTCTGACCCAGCTCTCAGATCCATAAGTTAAAATTGGTTTGAACACAGTCTTGTATACAGCTAATTTAGTGTTCCGACTAATTTCTTTCTTATTCCATATGAATTTATTCAATTGACTTCCCACGATACCAGCTTTGCTGATTCTGTTGTCTATTTCTATATTTAGTTTACCATCTTCAGTAAAAATTGTGCCTAAGTAGCTGAAATGTTTTACTTGTTCCACAGGTTCTCCATTCACAACACAGTTGACATTTTCAATGATTCTGCCTATTTTCATTGTCTTTGTCTTTTTATTGCTGACCTTCATACCATATCTATTACAACAGCTATTCAATTTAGTCAGAGAATCTTGCAGACTTGTAGCAGATTTATTTAGAAGTATAACATCATCCGCATAAAGCAAAGAGCTGACATTAACATCTCCAATTTTGATATCAGGTTTAATACCACATTCCTTCATAATGTGATCCATATAGATAATGAATAACAGAGGGGATAATGTACATCCCTGTCTCACACCAGATTTAACATTAAACCATCTTCCTGTACTTCCTTCAATTCTAACTGCTGACTCACAACTCAAATAAAGACTAAGTACTGCTTGATATAATGCCCCATTGACACCATATAACTGCAGCGTATTGAATAGCTTCTCTCTTGGCACCTTGTCATATGCCTTTTCCAAATCGACAAAACTTAAATACAGATCTTTGTTATATTCCCATGCTTTCTCGACTATTTGTCGTAAAGTGAAGATCTGATCCTGACAGCCTCTATTTTGCCTGAATCCAGCTTGTTCTTCACCAAGCTTTTCTTCCACAATTCTTCTCAACCGTTTCTCAAGTATACTTGCATAGATCTTGCCAGGAACACTCAGTAGGGAAATACCTCTGTAATTCTCACATTCAGTTTTATTTCCCTTTTTATATATGGGTACTATGAGAGCTCTACTCCAATCATCGGGAATTCGTCCCTCTGTCCAGGCTTTCTGAACTATGCAGTGCAGCCACTGTAAGACTCTTATACCACCATACTTCAGCATTTCCGGTCGAATATCATCTACTCCTGCTGCCTTTCCACATTTCAAGCCTTTGATGGCTTTTTCTACTTCAAGTATGCATATGTGTTCCTGACTGCATGCCTGGTCAGTGTTTTTTATGACTGTGCTGTCATCACTGCTTGTTTCATTTAGCAGTTTTTCAAAGTAATTACTCCATACTTCAAGGATATCTTTTTCTCCTGTTTTCATTTCACCTTTATCATCTCTAATTCCTTTTACAGCACTCTTTCCTCCATTCCTAAGCTTCTTCAACAACCTCCAGAATATTTTGCCACCTTCTTGATATTTATTTTCTATATTCTTGCCAAAGTCCTCCCATGACTTTTGTTTAGCTAGTTTTACACACTGTTTAGCTTTCTTACATTTGTCTCTGTATTCTGTAAGAGTAAAAGCTGACTTATTTGCCAGGAACTTTTGATATGCTTTCTTCTTTTCCTTCACTGCCTCTTTAACTTCCTGTGTCCACCAGGGAGTTCTGATTTTTTTTTATCCTTGCACACAACCTCACCACATGCCTCTCTGGCAGAATCAATCAATGTTTCCTTCAGAGTTTGCAACTGAATCTCCAAGGTTTGATTCCTGTTCTCAAACTCTTTCATTTTCTTTTCAATAATATTTCTGTATTTTAGTCTACAGTTCACATCTGAGAGCTGCTCAACTTTTATTCGCTTTAAAACTTTCTTACATGTTATTCTTTTCAATATGAAATTCAATTTTATCCTGCTCAAGACTAAATAGTGATCACTCCCAATTTCAAATCCTCTGTACACTCGGGTGTCCTGCACCAAGGAGAAAACATCACTATCAACAATAACATAGTCAATGAGACTTTTCTTATTCCTAGCCTCTTCTCTCCATGTGAATTTGTGCACATTTTTATGTTGGAACATGGTGTTAGTAATAACCAGTCCATGTCCTGAGCAGAAATCCAACAGATATTTGCCATTATTATTAGCTTTGCTCTTTTCTCCAAATTTTCCCAAAATATTTTTGTATGTCTCACAATCATTTCCTACTCTACTATTTAGATCCCCAACAAGGACCAACTTTTCCTTTTTCATTGTGTCAGTTGCTTTTTCTAAAGCCTCAAAAAATTCCTCGACTTCTACCTTAGTAGAACCTTCTGTGGGACCATAGGCACAAATAAGTCTCATTGTCCAGTTCCCCATTCTCATATTTGCCCACATTACTCTACTTGAGACTGACTGCCATTCAAGAAGATTAGCCTCGTATTTTGTGTTGAATACTATGGCTACTCCTTCTTTTCCTTGATTGTCATTGCCTGAATATAACATTTTGTATTTATTGCTCAGAAAGATCTCACCAGTTTTGGTCTTTTTTGTTTCAGTCACCCCTATTATGTCGATCTGGTACTTATCTAATTCCTCAGCTAGCTCCATTTCTTTGCCATTCAGGCTTCTTACATTGATAGTACCGATCTTTAACTCTGGTGATGTTGAGTTGGGGTTTGTTTTCAGATTTGTTCCAGTAGCTGACTTTTCGCTGTTCGCCCTGGTTCCCTGGCGAAAACAACGGGGGCCTTGTTTAACCGGGCGACGCCCCAGCCGGCATGAAATTTTGTCATGTTGTACCATCATTTTTTATTTTTGGTTTAACCAATAAGAATACAATTTGGTCGGCTAAATCCCAAATTGCCAGCCCATCCTCGTTCGTTCAGTATCAAAGTAGATACCCAACAGGGTGCACCACGAGAAGGTGAGGATTGGACATTAGGTCAGAAGCCCTGGTCGGTTCTCCGCATTCCTTTAAAGGCTATGTGGAGGTCTCCTCTCAGTTATTCAGCTTTGACCCTTAAGCAGGGATGCAATCCAAGCTCGCCTCCTCGTGGTGCATCCTGGATAACGCTAAAGAGCTAGAGCAACTTGGCAACCAGACTATCTTCTCGATCTCCTGGTTACAGCACACATGAACTCAAACACACGAATTGGCTCTCTTAAGGACAAGATGACTAGGAATATTGGACCTGTAGTTCGAATTTGTCAAATTAACATTGAGGGTATATGTAGAGCAAAATGTGAATACCTCTCAAAGATTTTATATGACAACAATGTCGGCGTTGTTCTTATTCAAGAGACTCACTGTAAGGATGACGATCAGGTCCACCGCAGAGGCCAAATTCCTGGTTACATTATCATTGAAGCCACTTACCATCATGCACATGGCCTTGCCACCTATGTACGTAATACCCTAGAAGATTCCCACCTCGTTACAGCCAGCATTGTCGGCAGCATTCATCTGATAACAACTATGATAGAGAACATAACCATTACCAACGTGTATAAACCTCCTGCCCTCTTTTTACCTCCACAAGTTCTACCAGTGCACAACTACCCTGCGATGCATATAGGCGACTTTAACAGCCACCACACGCTATGGAAATATGCTTCCAACAATGAATGCAAAGAGACTTTGACTGAATGGGCAGAAATTCACAACATGCACCTAATTTTCAATGCAAAAGATAGATCCTCCGTCAGGTCAGCAGCTTGGAACAGGGAGTACAACCCTGACTTCTGCTTCGTCACTCAAGACAACAGTGGACGACCTTTACCTACATCGAGAAGACTTCTCTCCAACATTCTCCGAAGCCAACATAGACCAATTATATTAGAGGTAGGTCTGCAGGTATCCCTTGTCAGATCCATTCAACGTCCCCATTGGAACTTCCAGAAAGCCGACTGGGATACATTTGCTGCCTGTCTTGACAAATATGTCCGTTGGATCCCTCCAACAAGCAGTAATTACAAGAGATTTGCAGGAGCTGTCTTAGCTATAGGTAAGAAGACCATAGCAAGAGGCTTCCAGAAAGAGCATATCCCTGGATGGGATGGTGATAGTAATAAACTGTATCAAGAATATCTAGAGTGTGGCGATCCTGACATTGTAGATGAACTCATTCACAGCCTTGACACCAACCAACAGAAGAAATGGACTGAAACAGTAGAAAGACTCGATTTTCGGCACTCCAGCAGAAAAGCATGGAGCCTTCTAAGTGGCACCCTGACTGTCTGGGAACAATCAGCTATTTATCCTAACCAATATGCATCACATATGATCAACACGTCAAGATATACCACCAAGGACAAACAACACACTCTTCAAATAAAAAGAGAACCTACATATTTGAAACATAACAGACCATCAGACCCTCTATACTCATGGCCCTTCACTCTTGAAGATATTAACACTGCTCTAATGGATATGAAACAAGGCAAGGCTTCAGGTTTCAATGGAATTCATCCTGATTTCCTGTTGAAATCAGGATGAATTCAGGCAAAAAGCTCGACAGTGGTTGGCTTGCTTTTTCTCTGACATCCTCCAGACTGGTAGACTTCCAAAAGAGTTTAAGAGGACAAAAATTATCCCTATCTTAAAACCAGGAAAAACCAACAACAAACCAGAAAACTACCGACCAATTGCCCCTAAGATATTAGAACAAGTCCCAGTGGAAAAGGCTAGATTCAGACATAAACGAAGCTGCTGTGATCAGGTTATGTCACTCACCACACACATAGAGGCAGGCTACCAACAATGCCAGAAAACAGCTGTAGCTTTTGTAGATCTTACTGCAGCTTATGACACAGTCTGCAAGTTGCTCCGTGCAGTCCCTTGCAAAACAATAGCAAAACTAATCGATAACATGCTAAGCAACCGCCTGTTCCAAGTGTGTATGGACGAGAACAAAAGCAAACAAGGAACACTGGATAATGGATTACCACAAGGGTCAGTTCTGGCTCCCCTCCTTTTTAACTTATACATTACAGATATGCCTCATACAGCCTCTAAGAAGTTTTGCTATGCTGATGACATTATTCTAGCCACCAGACACACCAATTTTACTACAATGGAAGATACACTAACAAACGACCTTGCAGTCCTAGATGAATACTTCAGCAAATTGAGATTACGCCCGAATCCTAGCAAAACACAAGTTTCATGCTTCCACCTGAACAATAACCAGGCTAACAAAGAACTCATGGTCTACTTCAACCACAAACTGCTACACTACAACAGATTACCGAAATATCTGGGCATCACTCTAGATAGAACACAATCTTTTAAAACCACATCTCATTAACACAGCATCCAAGCTAAAAACAAGAAACAATATACTGAAAAAAACCATGTGAAACAACTTGGGGTACCTCAGCAACAATGCTTTGCTGCACTGCTCTTGGCCTCGTTTTCTCTACAGCTGAATACTGCTCACCCGTATGGCTGAACAGTGCCCATGTGTATTTGGTTGATGCCCAGTTTAACACCACTATGTGCCTTATTTCTGGAACTGTAAAATCAACCTCAACCTACTGGCTCCCAGTGCTAAGCAACATCCCGCCTCCATACATCCGCAGATCCAACTTTCTTCTACATGAATACAGCAAAATCATGGAAATCCAAAATCTTCCAGTCCATGCATGAAGACATCCCACCCCTAGAAATAAACAGGCTAAAGTCAAGGTACCCTCCAATCTTAACAGCAAAAAATCTTGCAGAGACAAGCTTCGACATGAAGGAGAAGTGGAAAGAGTCCTGGGATAACACTTCAACAGGGATCTTCCATGAATTAGTGGACCCAACACAGATAACTTCGGGTTTTGACCTACCTCGGAAAACTTGGTCTGCCCTTAACCGAATCTGCTCCAACCGTGGCAGATGTGCAGACCCAGGTGCGACTGTGGATCACCCCGCCAGACAATCAATCATATTATAGCAGAATGTGTCCTATATGCATACAGTGGAAACCTGTCAGACTTCATCCATGCTACACCAAGTGCAGTCGACTAGATAATCAACCTAGACATTCAGTTGTAGCCTATTCTTGAGTGTCTCTTTTATGACTGTATTATGTCTTCTTATTGTACATATAGCTATTACTATGTCCATATATATTAAGGATTAATGTAGTGTAACTTTTCATGTGTGAGCCATACGCTAAATAATAATAAATAAATAAATACAGAATTAATTGTTTGATGAGTTACGTATTTGATGCTTATAACATGCCTGAGAGTTGCTCTATGTGATGTTTAAATTTTGATGCTTAGCTTTGAGAGAAAATGAGTTTGATATACAGAATTAATTGTTTGATAATTTACATATTTGATGCTTATAACATGCCAGAGAGTTGCTCTATGTGATGTTTAAATTTTGATGCTTAGCTTTGAGAGAAAATGAGTTATTTGATACATAGAATTAATTGCCTGATGATTTAAGTCTTTAATGTTTATAACATGACTATGAGTTGTCCTATGTGATGTTTTAAATTTGATGTTTAGCCTTGAGAGGAAATGATAGTAACATCATTTAAGTTATACATTGTATTATTGTCTAAGTGTGAATAAATATGTTTGTTTTATTTATAAGAAGTGCCGTCTGATTTTTTTAGCAACTGCACTGTTCCCAAATAAATCCAATCCTGTAAGTGGGAAAGAAATTAAACCTTGGTACGAACTTTATGTCAGGAGTTAGCCACGACTGTAATTAACTGTATAGAGGTGCTTTACTGGAGGTATAATTAATTTCTTATGCCAATTAGAGATTTTTAGTGGTGCAGTCTGGAATAATCAAATAAATTTCTAGAAATCTCAAGTATAAGTTTCATATACTGAAACTAGAGAAAAGGAATTAAGATTAACTGACTAAAGTATAATAAAGTTAACGAATGAAAATACAGAAGACAAGTCTAAAGAAATGGATAGACAGATAAAAGGAAACATAGATATTTTACAGAGGAGTAGAAAACAACAGAAATATTATAAAGACGCAGTAACATTAGAAAAAATATATAAAAAAATAAAGAACCTCAAAATATTACAATGGCACAGTAACATTAGAACATAAGTAAATAATAAATAAAAGATAGAAATTCAAATATATTACAATCTTTCATTACTTCCACCTTCTGTGGAACAGCACCCCCCCCACACACACACACAACATGAAGCATTTCCAAAGGGTTATAATCTCCAACAGCTCATATCAATGGTTCAGTTGATATGAATATCTTCTTGAATATCAACAGTTCAGATGATGTTCAGTTCAACAGGGTCAGTAGTAGTTTACTCTACTACTGACCCTGTCCACACGTGGTTGTTGATCAACAGAAGTTAGTAGGGTGGAGATCAACTTCTGTTGATCTCCACCCTACTAAAAGAGGAGGTGGGGGTCATTTTTTGTGACATTAGGCCAGATGCCTACAAATGAGTCATTGAGTGTTAAAAAGCTAAGTCAAATTCATACAAGTTTGGAATCCACTATAATGATATGCACATTATCTGAAACTAGCAAGTGAACATTTAAGACTCCAAAGTTTGAACATCCCTGCTGAAGACAATCTATTGAAGAAATTAATTACCTACCAATAAATAAAACAAAAAATAAAAGTTTACTTTTAAAATAATTAATCCTTTTAATAAAGACTTAATCCATTTTAATAAGGAACATGTTTACTATTTAAGTGTTTGGCATGTTTAACTTTTGTGTTGATATATATATACATGACAGTTTTGTCAGTACCATGTTTTCAGTGAACAATTAAATTTTATATTCTAGACTCTGTAAAGAACTTTGTCCTTGTTTTTAACATAAAAGCTTATTTACTAAAATCTACTTACATATTTTGTCGCTATGGGGCAGGGTGATGTCATGTTTCTTTTGGTTGTTGAACAGCAGCTCTAGACCACCTCTACAAACCAGCAAACATCCAAAAATAATACTCTTTCAGAAAGCAAGGGTAATTCTATATTTTTAATATTATACTACAATACGAGTTAAATTTACTGATAAAATCAATCTCAAAAAAGCGACAAATTTTTTGGGTTTACAAATCACAACTCTTATTCACAGAACATTATTCAAAAGATTTTATGAATTAATTACAACTGATAATGAACACAGCATATCAGAGCAACACTAGTTTCAAGTATGTAACATTTGGAAACCATTTGAAAGTTTAAAATAGTTTTCAACATTGAAGAAAACTTCATTTCTTGTAATTTTTTCTTTTGAGGTACAAATAACAAAGAAAAAAGGAAACCAAGCATCATTTATTAATTACTACAAAGATTTCACGTTTCATAACATTTTTGGCACCTTTTATTATGCATTAATTAGTATTGCTATTTGAAATACGATACTAATGCAAAATTTACCTATTGATGCAAATTGTTGAGGTATCTAACTGAATATCTTAACTTGCTGGGTTATAATTATGAGAATACTCTAAAACTACAACCTGGCAACCAACTAGACCACAGTAGGAATTCTAAGAAATTCTAAATTTCATTAATTGAAATTTGTAAAATATTTATCTATTTAATGAAGGTTCTCTACAGAAAGTGACAGGTGCCCTTTAGTTAAAGACTGGGTTACAATCCCATTTAGGATGTAAGGAATATTTATACAAGCTTTTCAAACTGAAAGAAAATTAGCTAGTCTTGTTTATCTTCCCATAAACTGTCCCTACCCATCCCCTAGCAAAAAAACAAAACATCTTTTTAAAGAAATTTACATCTTCATTCTAACTAGGAAATATCGCAAACTAAAATGAAAATAGCTTTCTCAGGTTCAGCAATTATGTTTCATAAGCACACATTCACATCTGGATGATATTCACCTTTGTAGAAAAGGTACATTGCCATTAAATCCAAGGCACAGTAATCTCTCAATCATCCCAACTTCAATGGGGGTTTGATGTGTTAACTACCTTCAGTTAACTAATTCTTTAATTATCTAACAAGCAAATTGATTTTCTGTAGTTGGATGATTAAGTGATTACCATATTTAAAGTGAGAGATAGGCCTTCTCACCTAAATAACAGCAGATTTGATGTTTCATGAATAAACTAAATAATAATGCTAGAGAGTGTGCTATTAGAATGACTAAATTCTGGTTTTTTTTTTTTAAGAGAGGACTGTATCTAATAAATGAAAACTTAAACAGAATATTAACTTGTCCCAGTGAACTAAATGTCCATATTGTAATTTAGCAATTGCATATCTTTAAGGATGAGAATTTCTTCTCCTCTAGAGAAAGCAAACAGCACTTAGGTGGAATCCTTCACAGGAAAAAGTGTGAAATCAAAATGAATGAAGAAACACTAGGTTTCTAGCCAAAGCTGAGAAAA